>NC_090748.1:8886862-8964362 GCF_036898095.1 Palaemon carinicauda
TTGGCTACTCACAGAGATTGTGCGGGAATGGGCATCGGGAAGCTGTCATTCGGATGAGTAACCTTAAGCATCCTCCCAGCGAAAAAACCTGCAATCCTAGAGTTCGTGAACTCCTTTTAGGACTATGCCCCCCCGGGGGAGTCTCCCGTGCCATCTGTTCCTGACAGGAGGAAACTGCAATTGGACACCTTGTCCCAGTTGTCGTAGCCGATAACTTAGGCCGACGTGGTTGAAAGAAAAGGGAGCTGGAGCCCTGCAGAGTCTGGAAGAAAGCGCCTTGGAGGAGTGAAACCGGAAGTCGATTTACTCCGCACAGCAGATGTTTAAGTCTCTGTCCTTGGGCAAAGACAAAACTCTTCTCAAGGATGGAAGGGTGTCTGAGGTCGTTGACCTCCACAGATGAGACACCCGAAGGAAGCCTTCAGTCAGTGCGTCCAGATGGTACAACATCGAGCTTGTCCGCAAGTAGATACTTAACGACGAAAGGCCAAGGTGCCTGAGCTCGAGAGGAGGAAAGTACCCTTGATCTTCCTGTAGCTTCCTTGAACCAAACCTCGGGCCGTAACCGAGGAGGGAAAGAACCTGGTAAGCTCCCAGAGGAAGAGGTAAGCAGTCACCCCTTGTCCGATGGAGAAATCTTCGACGGAAAGACCCCCCGCCAAAAATCCTTCCAGGGCGGGAGAAGGAGAGAGTACTCGTGCAGGAGAGGGGACCCTCGAGACCGACCTCTTGGGAACCAACTTCGCCCTGGGGGAAGTCACCACGAAGTCCACTCCTCTCTTTCTCTTCAGCGTAGGAGAGACAGCCGCTGGTTTGTTACCCTGGCCGGTGAGTGCTGGTTTCATAACCCTCATTAACGCCCGTGCCAGCGGATCAAACCATGTCTGCTGCTCCAAGGACACAGAGTCCGAAATCCTCGCTAAGGTGAAAGGGATCGGGCGATCCTTTGGAGAGGACACGACGGTTCCTGCCTGAAAAGAAGGTGGGAAGAATGCTGTACTGACCTGTCTTCGTCCTGCACTACCAACCTGTGCTTGGATGGAGGTGATCCCGAGTGCCGCCTAGGAGCACGCGTCCCTGCTGCTACCACCGGCTGTGGAATTCGCCGCGAACTATGGTCGCGCGAGGGCGAACGGTCGCGCAAAGGCGAATGGTCGCGCGGGCGCACAGGCGAGTGGTCGCGCGGGCGCGCAGGCGAGCGGTCGCGAGGGGCGCGCAGGCGAGCGATCGCGCAGGCGAGCGATCGCGCGGGCGCGCAGGCGAGCGATCGCGCGGGCGCGCAGGCGAGCGATCGCGTGGGCGCGCAGGCGAATGGGCGTGACGGCGAGGGATCGTGCTGCCGCGTAGGTGAAGAAGATCGCTGGCGGTAAGCGATGGCGAGCAGCATGTGTAGGTGAATGATCGCGTGATAGGGTGCGATGGTGATCAGCATCCGCAAGAGGGCGATCGTTCAGGGTTGTGCGATGAGGAGCAGCATGCGTAAGCGGGCAATCGTTCAGGGTTGTGCGATGGCGAGCAGCATGCGCAGGTGAATGATCGCGTGAAAGGGTGCGATGGTGATCAGCATCCGCAAGAGGGCGATCGTTCAGGGTTGTGCGATGAGGAGCAGCATGCGTAAGCGGGCAATCGTTCAGGGTTGTGCGATGGCGAGCAGCATGCGCAGGTGAATGATCGCGTGAAAGGGTGCGATGGTGATCAGCATCCGCAAGAGGGCGATCGTTCAGGGTTGTGCGATGAGGAGCAGCATGCGTAAGCGGGCAATCGTTCAGGGTTGTGCGATGGCGAGCAGCATGCGCAGGTGAATGATCGCGTGAAAGGGTGCGATGGTGATCAGCATCCGCAAGAGGGCGATCGTTCAGGGTTGTGCGATGAGGAGCAGCATGCGTAAGCGGGCAATCGTTCAGGGTTGTGCGATGGCGAGCAGCATGCGCAGGTTAATGATCGCGTGAAAGGGTGCGATGGTGATCAGCATCCGCAAGAGGGCGATCGTTCAGGGTTGTGCGATGAGGAGCAGCATGCGTAAGCGGGCAATCGTTCAGGGTTGTGCGGTGGCGAGCAGCATGCGCAGGTGAATGATCGCGTGAAAGGGTGCGATGGCGATCAGCATCCGCAGTTGAGGGTCGCGCGATGGCGATCAGCATCCGCAGTTGAGGGTCGCGCGATGGCGATCAGCATCCGCAGTTGAGGGTCGCGCGATGGCGATCAGCATCCGCAGTTGAGGGTCGCGCGATGGCGATCAGCATCCGCAGTTGAGGGTCGCGCGATGGCGATCGGCATCCGCAGTTGAGGGTCACGCGATGGCGATCAGCATCTGCAGTTGAGGGTCGCGCGATGGCGATCAGCATCCGCAGTTGAGCTAGTAGCTGGCGAACCATGTTCCTTCATAAGTGTTGGAGAACGTTGGCGTGCCAGCTGTAACACACGTGGGCGATCCGGAGATCGCTGGCGAGCTGATGATCGCTGACGAGCTGACGATCGCTGGCGAGCTGATGATCGCTGACGAGCTGATGATCGCTGACGAGCAGAAGGCTACGCGTGGAAGCCTGCGCAAAGAAGAAGAGTCCTTGACCCCGACCTGAACCGAAGTTCTAGATCGCGAGGGCGAACGTGGGCGCACAGGGCACGTAACAGGAACCGCAGGGAAGATCATCTTGAAAGCGCTGACGAACAGGAGAGCGCTGACGAACAGAAGGGCGCGCAGGGAAACCCTGACACGCAAGGGAAGAACCCCCGTGGGGGCAACCCTTTGCCCCGAAGGGATCGTTGTCCGCCGGGAGACTGATGTCCGTCGGAAGACCGCTGTCCGTCGGGAAGACCGTTGTCCGTCGGGAAGACCGTTGTCCGTCGGGAAGACCGTTGCCCGTCGGAAGACGAGATTAGACTGCTGTCCATCTGCACCAAGACGGAAGATCGAGAAAAAGAAGTTGTAGGCTGCAAACGGAGATTCAAAAAGGCGCCTCAAGCACCCTTATAGGGAGATGAGAGGCCCTTACGACGAGGCGGACGGAGGGCCTTACGGCGAGGGAGGCCAACAGCAACAGCAACAGAAGAAACCTCCGAAGAGGAGTCTCTATGAGTGTACTCTCTCGCGAACGAAAGAGAAACACTTCGAGGAAGAGACTGGTCAGCCAGTGACCTAAAAGGAGCAATCCTCCGAAGAGGAGCTCCTGCAGTTGCCCAGCCCCTTGAGCGAAACTGCAGGTGCGACCGCTCAGCACCAAGAGCATAGTCGCACGAAAAAAAGGCAAGAGAAGAACCCCCCATAAAGAGGAAAAGCTCAAGCCTGGACAGGAAAAAACTTCCCTCGGAAGGAAAGTTATCCGCCCAAGGAGGCAAGCCTCCTGACTGTTCTAAAATGAACTGGAGAGCTGTCCGTCGACACGGGAGTACTACCAGTAGAAGGAGACACGCCCCTGACGACAATACAAGGGGGGAGGCAGCAACAGCCGAATCCCCAGGACTCAACCAGACAGCTCACACCGTTGCTATATTACAGAAACGAACTAGATCGGTAACTGTAAAAAAATAAAACAAATAATATTAGTACACATTCATTCCCCCGGGAAGGCTCCGAAGAGGAATCCCGAGGAAAAGGAACAAGAATTACACAACAGGCACGTGCCCTCACAACCACTTACACTCGCGGAAGGAGAGCTGTAACCAAAACAGAATTATAACAATTATAATTATGTAACTATGTAATTATGTAATTTAAAAATGAATGAACACTAAAGAAAAAAACGAAAACCCCGAAAGGAATCGTTCTACAAGCTGAAAAATTAACAACTACAATTAGATTCATAAACTAATTGAGACAAAATGTACGGCGTAGCAACCCCACCCACACGGGAAGGAAGCTACAAGGGCGTAGTAAAACATAGTAAAAGGGTGAACGACCTCAAGAGAGAGAGAGAGAGAAAGACCGAAGTCAAACTCGATCGCAACCCATAAAATTAGGCCGTGGTGGCCTAACTGCCGAGGCCTCCACGTAGATATCGTACACTACACACACACATCTGAAAAGGAAACTTACTTATTTCTATACTCAAATATATATACAAACATGAAAACATGTTTACATATATATTGAGTAAAAGAAAAGTAAGCGATTAAGTAAAGACAAAACAGACAATGGCTGCCAAGCGAGGACCAAGACAGAGACGTCTGTCACAGTCCGAGCCAAAAGTGAAAGTGAGTATTCACCTGTGTGTGAGGGGGAGGAGGGGTAGCTAGCTACCACTCCCCTACCCCCCCGCTAACTAGCGCGGGGGTAATACACCCTCGTTAAATTCTAATGGCTCGCCATTTCAGCTACGCTAAAAGTAATAACCCTTTGTAAATAGCGTGGTTTGTATTTCGGTTACGGAACAAATAGCATAATATGTTAACAGGTAAAACCGAAATGACGGGCTCAATGTTAATTAACTTCGGTACCAAGAAAAGACCGCCTACTATTAGGAAGGTCGAATATAAACAAATATAAAAATTAATTTTAATAAGTTTATAAAAAAAGGAAGTTAATCGAAGAGGCCTATAAGAGGCGGAGAGATATAAAATAAATCTATAACTTTTGTTAAGCAAAATTAAGAAAGAGAGTCTATACTCTCTTAGACACCAACACTTCCGTCTAAGGGAAGGGTCGGCCATTTAAAGGTGAAAGAGAGTTCATACTCTCTTCGTCACCATAATAATCAAATTAATTCCAAAAGCTAACTAAGCTAATATAGAAGTTTCCAGTAAAGCGACAGCCGAAATCAAAGAGAAATACTTCACCAAAGTCGTGAAAATACTCCAAGAACATAGCGTATCCCAGAACGTCTTGCCGGAAGCACGACAGAGGAATAATTGAGGAGGTGTCAACAAGAAGTACTTGAGTACCTGGCCACAGGTGGCGCTGGTAAGTACACCCCCTTCTAGTATTGTGATAGCTGGCGTATCCCTCCATAGAATTCTGTCGGGCAACGGAGTTGACAGCTACATGATTATCGGGTAAGTTTAATATTGAAAATTCTGTGTATGTACGCTGGCATCAAACTTTTATTTGGTTGACTGTGTTGACGATGTCAGTTCCAGGTCGTTTAGTAAGGAAACCAAGCTAGTTTTTTTTATAACCCATCCCCCCTTGCTCAACATATCTTGCCATTTTTTGCTTTCCCAGCAGTTAAAGAACGGATTTTGAGCGAAGCGAAAAATCTATTTTTGGGTGAGATAGCCATGGCGTCCTGATGGAAGGTTCCTTTTTGGTAGCTTCCTTGGGTAAATAACTACTAGATATTCCCAGAGAATTTAACCACAGGTTATCACAGAATTCTAACTTCTGGAGCGAGTATCCTAAAGGTTTCCCTTTAAGACATCGTATATCAACAGGGGACGCATGTATTAACGTGCCACATAGCTATCTGCACCCCACATAGAGTTAACACTTCGATGTGTAGGGGCGGAGAATAGCTGGGGAGCCGTTCCACAGCTAATCTCGTCCGTGGCTACTTTTGGTACTCGATACGTAAACAAACAGGCGCCATTGCTAAATGACGTCACGTCCGTCCTCATCCTGAAGCCAGTTGCTTGCCGATCACCATGATACAGCAGGACAGGGTGGGACCTGAAAGGCTGGACGAAGTAGCAGGGAGGGTCCATCAGGACGCCATGGCTATCTCACCCAAAAATAGATTTTTCGCTTCGCTCAAAATCCGTTTTTTGGGCTCAAGCCATGGCGTCCTGATGGAAGAATACCAGAGAATCAATGTATCGTGGTAGATTTTCCCCTTTTTGTGTAAGTTCCGAGGGCTTTGAATAGAGTAAGCATGGTAATCTAGATAGAGGTTCCGTGGGGCTGAAACTTCCTGCCCCCCTTGGCAGAGAAGTTCCAACGGACCATGCTGAGGATCAAAGTGGTCCTTGAAGGGCTACCCACCTTGCGGGGAGAACGTGAAGAACTCAGAGACAAGACAGAATGGTTGCTATTCGTATAGGAACATTCTCAAAAACAGACAAGTGGTGGATAGGCACTGTATATTGTAAAGTAGAACAGTCTGGTCTCGAAGGTATAGCGCAAGTAAGTATTCAGTTAGGAATATTACATAGCATGGGTGAGTATATAATATGGATTGAACCAATTATCTTCATCTTTTTTATAGAGGAAAAGGGGAAGGATAATGAAACTATGACAACCATGTATTTCATAGTATAAGTAGGAGCGGATTGAGACGCACAAGTAAATAAAATAAAAATTTTATTTCACAATTGCAGAATATGGTAATAAATGCAATAAAGGATGTAAAGGTATTTACAATAAATTATAATGTACATGGTAATGAAAGACTTCGCTCTTGAATCTGAAAGAAAATTTCAAATTATTAGAAAGCACGGGTTCCAGAGGAACATTAGTCTTTTAAAAGAAAAAACACATCATGCACTAGGCATACGGCACTCGTGACGACTATGACATTTCACCTGAGAGAAGAACAGTCTATGAAAAACACTAAGTGTCTTTGAATTCACTCTGTATCACGCGAGGGTCAACATAGGCACCCGAGGAGTTAGAGTCCCAAGTAACTCACTGTTCTATGCAGAGTTAGGTGCAGGTTTCATAATACTACCTGCGGCTACCACGAAATGTTTGACTTCATGCACTTGTTTCGCGTAATGCTTGAAGAAAACACGCGAGGATTTCCAGCCTGTGAAACTCTTGAGGCTTTCGAAATCCATACTCTGAAAGAAATTCAGAGACGATGCGACTTTTCTAGGATCATGACCTGCGGGTGTACTGTCAGGATCCGCTCTGCGAATGAAGTAGGTGATCTTCGCTCTTAGTTGTTTCAGTGACAGGTCGCTGCTCGATGTTTCTCCTTTGAAGAGTTGGCCTCCACCAAAGTCAGAAGTTCTACGAAGATAGACCTTGAGGCTCTCTACTGGACATAGAGAGGCATCTTCTTTCAGGGGGCAGATTCTCCAAGGGCCCCATCTTTTGGTGGGTAGTTCGTTTTTAGCGAGAAACGTCGGATCCGGGAAGAGGGTAAGGTCTCCTGAATCTGTAAACAGAATGTGACCCTCGTCCCTTGATAATGCCACTATTTCGCTGACTCGGGCTCCTGAAGCAAGAGCAAAAAGAAATATAACCTTTTGAGTCAGATCCTTGAGAGGGCACGAATCGTTGTCCAAACTGGAGGCAAAATGGAGCACCTTGTCCAGGAGATAGGTTTTGGTGGGGGTGCTGGGCGTAGACGAGCGCATGCCTTCGGCAGTTTATTGAAGATGTCGCTGGACAGATCAATCTGGAAGGCGTACATTAGTGGTCTAGTCAAGGCCGATTTGCAAGTAGAAATCGTGTTGGCTGCTAAGCCCTGTCCATGAAGGTGAATGAAGAAGGACGTGCAAAAATCGATGGTGATTTCCGTAGGATTTTTTGCCTTGACGAATGAGACCCATTTTCTCCAGGATGATTCATATTGCTGTCGTGTGGATTCGGTCTTGTATTCCTCGAGAAAGTCTAGACTTTTCTTCGAGATCCCAAACCTTTTCTTCGCGGCTAGGGAGAGAAAATCATGAGATGAAGGTCCCTGACTTTCGATGATGAAGCGAAGACAGTCGACTTCTGTACATGCTGGGAGAGAACTGGGCCCGGGAGAGGGATCAGCGTGGGTTGTAGCTCCAGGACTAGGGGGTACCAGTTGCTCCGGGGCCACTTGGGAGCCACTAGGGCCGCTGTTCCTTTGAAGGTTCTCAGTTTGGAGAGGACTTTTAGCAGAAGGTTGGTGGGAGGGAACAGGTAGATCCTGGACCATCTGTTCTAATCCAGGGACATGGCGTCCACTGCTTCTGCCTTGGGGTCCTCGTACGGGGCCACATATCGAGGAAGTTGATTGTTGTCGATCGTTGCGAAGAGATCGATCTGGAGTTCTGGGACTTGGTGAGAGATGAAGGAGAAGGATCTTGCGTCTAGAGACCATTCCGACTCTATCGGGCTTGTTCGAGATAGAGCGTCCGCCGTCACGTTGCGGAATCCTTGTAGGTGAACTGCAGACAGGTGCCATTTCTTCTTCTCTGCCAGACGGAAGATTGTTAGAAGCACCTGATTTATCTGGGGGGATCTTGAGCCTTGGCGATTGAGACATCGAACTACCACCGAGTTGTCCAGGGTCAGACGAATATGGATCGAGGGAGGCGGGGAGAGTTTCTTCAGAGTTAGAAGGACCGCCATGGCCTCCAAGATGTTGATGTGAAACGTCTTGAATAGGGGAGACCATGTTCCTTGAGCCTGTTTCTGGTGGGAGTGACCTCCCCAACCCTCCAGCGAAGCGTCCGTGTGGATGTTGAGTGATGGAGGTGGGTGTTGAAGAGGGATGGACCTTTTCAGGGCCTTTGCTTCCGACCACGGCTTTAGGAGCAGCCGAAATCTGTTTGGGAGCCGTCTCTTGAGGTCTCTTCGAGCGATGGATGCGGAACGTCTCCAGACTCCCGCGGCATCCTTTAGCTGTGCACGTAGCACTGGGTTTGTCACTGAGGCGAACTGTAGAGAGCCTAGAACTCGTTCCTGCTGACGTCTTGAGATCTGTTTGAATTTCAGCAGTCGCTTGACAGACCCTGCTATTTCCTTCCTTTTCTTCTGGGGGATGGAAAGGCGGTGTGACTGAAGGTTCCACTGGATTCCTAACCATTGGAACTTCTGAGCTGGAGAGAGGCGAGATTTCTTCGCGTTTATCTTGAATCCCAGGTGTTCTAGGAACTGGGTAACTTTGTTGCAGGATCTTAAACAATCCTCGGGCGATGGAGCCCAGACCAGCCAGTCGTCTCCGTCGAGGTAGGCCATCACCTGGACGCCTCGGAGGCGAAGCTGTTGAACGATGGTGTCTGCCAGCTTTGTGAAGATCCGAGGGGCCACGTTGAGGCCGAAGGGCATGGCCCTGAAGGCGTAGCTTTTCCTTTGGAGTCGAAATCCTAGGTAGGAGGAAGCGTGGTGGTTCATTGGAACGTGCCAGTAGGCATCCGCCAGGTCTATGGAGACCGTATAGGAACCTTGAGGCAGAAGGGTCCTTATCTGTTGGAGAGTCAGCATCTTGAACTTGTTGTTCGCTATGAACTTGTTGAGGGGGGATAAGTCTAGAATGACACTGAGTTTGTCGGAGTCCTTCTTGGGGAAGCAAAACAGTCTCCCTTGGAACCTGGTTGACTTTACCCTCCTTATCACCTTCTTGTTCAAGAGATCTAGGACATATTCTTCCAGAAGGGGGGTTGATTGTTGGAAGAATTGCTGGAAGGTTGGGGGTGGTTGAGTCCAACTCCAGCCTAGACCCTTCTTGACGATGCTGTGTGCCCAGGGATCGAAGGTCCAACGATCCTGGAATTGGCGGAGTCTTCCTCCCACCGGAAGCACTTCATTGCTTCTGGTGTCCCGAAGGTTTACTGCCTCAGCCGCTAGCTCCCCTTCCTCCTCTGCCTCTGGAGGGACGGCGAGATGCGTCTCTGCCTGCACCTCTGTTTGAGCCTCTACCTTTGGGACGAAAGGTAGTTGACTGTTACTCAAAAGCAGGGGTGAAAACCGGCAACTGTGACAAGACCGGTTGGGTGACCAGCTGAAAGGTCTGCTGTGGCTGAGCTGCCACTTGTGGAGTAACAGATCCCGGAAACTGCCGTCTCTGTTGACGTTGCTGGGGTTACGGCTTGGAGGATTTCCTCTTAGGCTGAGGGCCGTCGTCCTGAGAGGATTTCCTCTTCTTCGACATGCCCCACTTGTGGAGAAGGTTCCTGTTCTCCGTGGCGGCCTTGTCGGTGATCTCTTTCACAAGGGAGGAGGGAAAGAGGTGCTTACCCCAGATGTTGGAGGAAATCAGCCTCCGGGGTTCGTGTCTCACTGTGGCACTAGAGAACACGAATTCACGACAGGCTCTACGAGCCTTCGTGAAGCTGTACAGGTCTTTTACTACGGTCGCCAAATGTGTTTTGGCGAGCACCATGTAGTAGTCAGGGACTCAAGTGTCACCGGCCATGACGTCGAGCTGTACCTGGAGGGACATGGATGCGGCGAGCCTCTCCTTCGTGTCATGTTCCCGACGAAGGAGATGGTCATTAAGTTTCGGGAGGTCTTCGTTAAACTGACGGCCAGCTACGTCAGGTTCTAGTTTCCCTACCACGAATGTATGCTGGACATCTTTCCAGTGTCGAACATCGGGGGGAGTTACCAGGGAGAAGGGTCTGCACTCCTCCAGTGCAGGGCAAGGTTTTCCTTCTTCCACTGCCTTGTGTACCGCAGCGAAGGCCTTTTCCAAGAAGGGGAGGGTCGCATCGTCTGGTGCGACGTAGGTAGGGTGCTTCTTGCTAAGCGCCGGAAGTTTTGAGCAGGTAAAACCCCTACTTTTTACTGTATTGGCCAGCATAGCCTGGGCCTTCGGGAGATCGAACACAATCACCTCCTTCGGTTCGGTCTCTTCTTTAGAGGCAGGTTCGGATCGAAGTCGGACGTAACAGTCCGGATAAGCCTCAAAATTCGGGAAGAATCCCACTTCTTCCAGGACAATCGAGCCGATCTTCTCACTGATGAAGATCCTGCCTGTTGTAATTGGCATGTGCTCGGCATACCTGCAGGGGTTGGCATCCGAGCATGCCGGGAGGTCCTTAACCGAAATCCTTTTCGGCTGCTTTGAACTTCCCATGGTCCTGATGTATTCGTGTGTCTCACGGAGTTTCTTGTCCATGAGAGCTTCCAGCATTCGGAACATCTCCTGGGCGCTGGATGGGATGGGGTCCAGGGTAGCGGAGGTAGACGGGAGTGATACGTCCGTCAGTGTAGGAGTCGGTGTGGGGGTGGAAGGTGGAGCGACCTCCTGCTCCGACTCAGTGTATTCCACCTGGTCTTCCTCATAGTCCAATTCTTCGGCCATGAGGTTCCTCTCCGTGTTCTCCGACACTTCCGACATACGTTCCGCATTGTCGGTATCCAGACGGCACTCGTGCATGGACTGGGCCATGACTACATCAGGTTTCACCGTTATCTGGACGGTGGGGATCTGATCCTTGGGGACCACAGAGTCTGGGGATGCCTTCGGGAAAAGCAAGGCCCTCAAGTCTTCGGTGGCAAGGTATGGTCCGGTGGCGTTCTTTTGGAAGCCACGCACCCATTTGCGTAGCTTCTCTCGAGAAGCGTCCCTAACCTCCGCTGAGGGAGGATTATTGAACGCCTCGACCAGGCGGTCCTTGCAGACTGTACAGTTTTACGGGTCCCAAATCTTCAGATCGCCTTTCTTGTTGGCGCAAGGGGCGTGGGTCCTACACGCCGTGTGCCCGTAGAAGTGCGGGCGCTTCACTCCACAGAAGCCGTGGTCGCATTTCACGTACTCCTCCTGTAAGAGTATGAGTATGGGGAAGTCATATTAATGACTTATATTCTAAAGTTAAATATTAAAAGGTTAATTTTTAACTTAATCTTAAGTGATATAAACATTGTGATGTTTGAGAGTGGAGCGGGAAATGAAGTAGATAGGCACATACTCCGTGTAACCCGCCCGGCTGGTTACCGTAACCTTATCCATAGGCAATTTGTTTGTGACCGAGGACACGGGTAGAATTCTCCATAGATTGCCAGGGAGGCAAAGGAATTCTAGAAGGAATTGCCAAGGATATAAAACTGGGACTGAGACCACTCAGACCATTGAATTGGGGATGAAGAAAACCCCATAGGGTAACGGTTTCCGGCAACCAGCCGTGCTAAGATACACACAGCATGCTGGAAAATTGTGATATGCAAGAAGACAGCACGGCTACTAATAGAACGGTAAGACAATACCTATCTATTTATGTAGTCAAACCATCTGGTTGCAAGGTAGGGCTATCAGCATTGTGTTGATAGCTAGGAGAAGGGGTGCAGGTCTCTTGGCACCTCCGGAATGCGCCGGCAGACCGGCGGCACGCCGGAGGCCACTCCAGCAGAGTTTCTGGCATTAGGGAAGACAAACAGAGAAGTCAAGAGTAATGCCAGGATGGCGGCCGCCGGTACAACGGCGGGAGACGGCGGCTCCGGCAGCCGAAGGTTGCCGGCTTGGTGACAGGGACAAGGGTGAGCTACAGCAGAACCGGACTGCCGCCATTGGATGCCGGCACGCCGGGGGTCGGTCCGATGGACGGACGACCGAAGGAAGGAGGTATAAGGGTAGGCCATCGGCTGCACGCCGACGGGAGGCGGCAGCCCTCCGGCACACGGAGGGCTGTCGGCCAGGGGGGGGGGGGGCAAGGAAGGAGTCACCAAGGAGGGAGGTCAGTATCGCCGACAGTAGAGGCAGCAAGGGACCGGAACCAGGACAGTGAAAGAGACAGAAGGAGGGATGTAGGAGTACGGACACGAACCCCAAGGCATCCCACCTGAATGGGTGTACCAATGATAGGGGCGAGCCCTATCACCCAGTGGCAGGGAGCCGCAGGCGGCCGGGAGCCAGTGTAGCCCAGGGGAGGGCTAGGGAACACCCAAGAGGGGGAGAACCCCTACGGACAAAACGCATCCAGTGGCTAACCCCATAGGACACTATTAAGGGTATATGTAACAGAGCGGCCTGCACACAGGGACTCAAGGTAGTCCTATCACTCCACCCTAAGGAGGAGTTGTAGGACAGGGGACAGATGGGTATAGGCTAGGCCATACAAGAGATAGGTGGGGAGGGGAGAAGAAGAAGGGTCTTCCATAGGGGAGGTTCTGTACCAAAACGGCCACCAAGAAAGGGAGGACGCTCCCTAGCCTAAGGTAGGCAGCCTGGCTGAGAACGGTGCATAGGTACCGTTTCAAGCAAGGCACAGAACTATCTCCCCCCAAGCCTAACCTAGAGCAGGGATATTACGCCCTGAACCAGGAAGGTTGGAAGACGTATCGCTATTGCAGGGAAGGTCGGGAACCTAGCCTCCGCAATAGAGGAAGGGCATGCCGTTCCTCATTCTCGGACGCAACCCTAAGGGGGGATCATTCCCTTAGGGAGGACAGAGAAGCGATAGGTACTCTGATATGAGCTTGATCCCCTTACGTGGTAGGGGGAGCAAGGCTACACAGAGGGAATGCCCTAAGGCAGGGGGTGAAGGGAGCATATAGGGGTCCTACATTTAGGTTAGGTTAGAAAGGCACACTATCAAACCTATCCCCTATATGGTCCCTGAAGGTGAAAACACTTGCATCACAGTAAACAGTATCATAAAATAATGCCACTATCTTCATAACTAAACCTAGGATCACTGTAATATATCATGCATGAACACTGATGACAGGCACTCTGGCCTAGGGGCTAGGCTAGCGATCTGGTATGGGGTCAGGCGATGACCGATAAAAGAGCGTCAAAACACGATATATAAAGTTCCTAGCTATGAAGACTAAATAACTAATAGTTTCGATTAGTTAATAAGGCCGGAGAAGCTGTTGAGGCTAGCTAAATAAGGCATGCAAGACAACAGCGACACCATAAAATGGCGGGTCCTGTAGCAGCACAGCTCTGCCAAAAAACATAAAATATCTCGAAAAGTAAAAGTTACTTTACGGTCAGAGCTTATTTAAACAATACTGGAACCTTGTACTCAACTTTCCAGAAAAAGGCGAGGCCGAGGGTAGAGACATGGCTAAGATGCAAGTCGATAAAGTAAGCACAGGGAAAATCCGTCTTAGTAAGGCAAGCTACTATGCGAAGGATGAGGACGGACGTGACGTCATTTAGCAATGGCGCCCGTTTGTTTACGTATCGAGTACCAAAAGTAGCCACGGATGAGATTAGCTGTGGAACGGCTCCCCAGCTATTCTCCACCCCTACACATCGAAGTGTTAACTCTATGTGGGGTGCAGATGGCTATGTGGCGCGTTAATACATGCGTCCCCTGTTGATATACGATGTCTTAAAGGGAAACCTTTAGGATACTCGCTCCAGAAGTTAGAATTCTGTGATAACCTGTGGTTAAATTCTCTGGGAATATCTAAAAGTTATTTACCCAAGGAACCTACCAAAAAGGAACCTTCCATCAGGACGCCATGGCATGAGCCCAAAAAAACTAGTACAGTAATTACTGTATAAGAAGGGGAGAGCTATACGACTGCATAATTTGGGAATAAATGGAGACCTTGGTCTTGTAAACAAATAAATATATGTTATCCTATAGTAAATAATGTGATTTCACTGAATAACTTCAATTCAATTACCAATTTTATTGTGTGTAATGGGGAAAGTAGTTGAAAAAAAAAAAATTTTCGTGGTTGAAATGTAGGTCAAATTAGGTTAAATCACGTAATTTACTACAGGAAAACATACTTTCCGTTTAAAAAGTTTCCCCGACCATAAATATAATTTTACCGTTCAGATATTACCTTTTCTGAGCCACCAGATTGAAGGCTCCAACACCCCAATATGATATGATATGACCAAAGGAGCAAAACGGTGATTTATTTTTTTCCTCATTAAAATTTGACTCTTCGTTAATAGAGTTTTCCGCTAGTAGTGTATGGTACTCAAAATAGTGTATTTGCAAAGATCTATTCAATTATGCGATTATCAATGTCCTAACTAATATTGCACTATTGTATTATTGAACCTCAACGTTCAAAACACCACAAAATACCCAACCGTATTTTCTACATACCATTTATTGCACCATCCTATAAATTTACCCGAATACCTATATAATATTCTCTAGAAACCCTGTACAGTATCTATATAAAATATATTTGGTATAATTGTACTGTATTACAGGGTAATGTAACCTAGGGAACTTTACCCTGTATTTTGCCCTTGTCCACATGACATGTTTGGACGCCATTCCATAACTGCAAAGCGTAAAAATTACAATAATTTCACTTCGTGGGCTCACAACCCTTACCTGACTTTGTGAGTTTTATCGAAAATCAGAGAATAATCAGGCCGTTTTCATTTTTCACTCGTTAAACAGTAGATTAGTATGAAAACAAGGTAACAGGGGGTTGTTTGTATACCGTCATGGACCACTGAAAAGGGATCACAATGGCCGCCGCCGCGGGGTGTGGAAGGGGTGTGTCCAAAGACTATAATATCCGGTAATGGCTTATCTTCTTCTTTCCTTCTTGGGCCAATGCTCAAAACCCGGATTAGTCTCGACCGGTCTTAAATTTACATCCAATATTGATTTAAATCACAGTTTGCATTGTATTAGTTAAAAATGACTAGCAAATAGATAGGCAAACCTATAGGCATTTTTTTCTTGCATAACTAGGCAGCTTTTACCTTCTAGACTTCATAAAAGTTCGTATGACTATGATTAGCTTTAGTTTTAGTGCTGCCTTTCACCGTATTAATCATATCATCTTCCTTTTCCAACTAGGGTGGTAGCTTAGCTAGTAGTAGTAGTAGTAGTAGACTGTAGTAGTTGCAGTAGTAGTAGTAGTAATAATAATAATAATAATAATAATAATAATAATAATAATAATAATAATAATAATAAATTATTAAAGAACTATAATTTTTTTTCTACTGGTAGCCTGACTATCAGTTTTATACTGCCGACGAAGATATTGCTTTCGATTTTAGGCAATGAGTGATCAATGGCATTAAATTAATCAATACTTTTATAAATAGACACATTTCATTTTGTTTGAAGCTTAAAGATAGTCAACTCTAATTATATAATATAATAACTAAAATTTAATTGAAAACTTTTGTTTTGTTACATTTTTTTTATAATATGTCTATAAGTGCCTACCTATTGTCTAAACCTTATGTTTTTGTCCTTAATAAATGTGATAACATATACAAAAGCACTAAAAATATAAGAAATTGGGAAAAATTATGAATTTTATAGCAATTTTATAATAATCTAGTTAATCAATATGCAAGTTATTATGCACCATCCCACATTAATTATGCAAAGAAAAGTGCTCAAATAGTCAGTACTAGCCCATTTCTTATATGTAACTCAAGTTTCGCTTGAAATTAAAGTATAATGTAGTTTTAATCCTGTTACTCTTAAAATATTTTATCTTTCCTCGTTTCCTTTCCTCACTGGGCTATTTTCTCCGTTGGCACCCTTGGGCTTATAGCATCCTGTTTTTAAAGCTAGGATTGTAGCTTAGCAAGTAGTAGTAGTAATAATATCATAATATCAACCAAAATAAGATAATCTATCTATAAAATAAACGGTTTATGTCTTTGGTGATAAATTATTACATCATATAATTACTGATTTTGGTATGGAATCCCTGGCTGCTTTGGGTAAATTTATGCTTTGTTACGATATTGACTTATCAATAATAAAAAAGTATCGAATAAATAAATTAACAAAGATAAAAAAAGATAAATACATTGCGCAAAATTTTAGCAGGCATGTTTATTTAATTTTCTTTAGTTAATCCTACCAAAATTTAGTCTCGTTTTCTTCAGTCTAAATTGGCTACCATAGAACGTTAGCGCTGAAGGCTAACTAATGGAAACATAGTTTTGATATAATTGCATAATAATAGTAATAATAATAATAATAATAATAATAATAATAATAATAATAATGATAATAATAGTAGTAGTAGTAATAGTAATAATAATAATGGTTTTCTTAAAAATAATGGCTGCCTCAATTGCATTGATCTTGTACTCTGCCTTCTCAATGGTTCTTATCTTCTTTTCAGAATTACTGCATATGCCTATGTACAGAAATTGGGCAAATCATCCTTCATGATGGATAGTCAAATTCAGGAGTAATTGGCAAATCATGGTTTTAACGTAAAGTTTACAGGTCAGGTGGAATACACGTTTTGAGAGCGTTGTCTCCCTTCCTCAGGCAGGAGTAGGTTAGTGAAAACTATGCTAGCTATGTCATTAAATATGACAATTCTGGCTTAGGCAGAGAGGCAGTGGATTTACATTGGCCGCCTAAGGCGGAGTGATGTAGATAGGTAGGAGAATTCTCATTGGATGAGCCCTTTGCTGGGAGCAGCTGTAGATCAGTCAGACTGCCTTCCTACTCACTCATGGGTGATTAGATGCCATCTGAAAAAAACTTCTCAATAATAAACCTAAAACTAAAGCCATCTTGAAACCTTCAATGCAGCCACAAACGCTGTCTACTTCCAGACCATCACCGGGGATTTTAGCACTGGTTACCTGTATGGCAATGTGAAGACATAAGAACGGCAACCCACTCCGACCTATTATGAGCCAGTGTCCGACGCCGAACTACCATCTGGCAAAAAGGTTCAACTGCCTTTTGACTCCTTACGTTCCGAACAAGTACAGCATCGCCTCATCTGCCAAGTTCCTTAGTAAGCTGAAAGGTTCCCCCAGCAGTGGCACCATCACTTCCCTGGACGTGAAGTCCCTCTTTACAAACATACCTGTTGGAGAGACCATCGACTTGATCCCATGGGGAGTCTACAGAGACCTATCTACTCCAACCCTGAACACCCCTGAGGAGGCCCTCCACACCCTGCTAGAAATATGTACTAAGATGGCCCCTTTTACCACCTACAGGGGCCATATGTACATACAGAAATATGGTGTAGTGATGGGTTCTACCTTTGGTGTGCTCTTTGCTAACTTTTAATGGAAGTTGTTGAGGAGATGGTTTTCTCACGGATACGTTGTCCAGACGTTTAAACGAAATGCATAGATGATGCTTTGGTCACGGCCCCTTCTACACAGGACATCGAAACTCTCCACAGGAAGTTTGAGGAGTGCAGTTCCCTGATGTTTACTGTCGAGCATAGCAACGATGGACGGCTGCCCTTCTTGGATGTACTCATCTCTCCCAACCCTACCAGATTTGACAGCAGTGTTTACATTAAGCCCACTAACCTTGGCTTATGCTTAAATGGACAGTAAATGCCCTGATGGGTACAAGGCCTCTACCATCAAAGCCTACTTCCACAGGGCCCTCTCCTACTGCTCCTCTTGGGTCGACCAACATCAAGATCTCAACCGAGTCATCCAGGTCTTGGTGAACAATGACTACTCTAACAGACAAGTTATCCAGAAGATCAAGCTAGCCATGGACACTTGCTACCAGGGTGAACAACCGACGGAGAGCACCACCACCACCATCAATCTTTACTATAAAGGATTTATGCATCGTGACTACCAGAGATGAAAAAGCCATGATGGACATAATTGAGAACCACGTCTCCCCTGTGGATGAAAACACAAAGGTCAAACTGACTATTTACTATCAAAACCACCAAGACGAGGTCCCTCCTCATGAGAGACAACCCGGCCCCGCAGACCCGGGACTTCCTTAGACAGACAACGTGGTCTATTCCTACTTATGCTCTGTTCCAGTATACTCTGGACGTTACATAAGAATGACCACGATGTGTTTGTCTAAGAAACTGTCCTGTCATGTTCAACAAGGCGCCATAAGAGATCATGCCTTCCACGTCCACATCAACAACATTAAACGTGAGGCAATAATTAAGAACACTTATATCATCGGCCGTGCTCCAGATAGCAGGAGACTTTGAATACTTGAAACTCTCCTTATACACCAAGAAAAACCGACAATTAATACTACCCAGGAACTGAGGAGTACTGTAACCCTACCAACCATGACATCTCTAACCAAGACAACTCTACGGATCGCGACACCTCTAATCAGCAACCGGACAGCCTACCTACTCTAGATACACTCTCGGCGAGCATCCCACCAATCAGAGCCCAGCTGTCAAAGGACAAGATAGCGACTCATCACCCATATTGAGCGGGAAGGCAGTCTGACTCATCTACAGCCATTCCCAGCAAAGGGCATAGCCAATGAGAATTCGCCACCCTATCCACCTTACTATTCACTCGGCCTGAGGCAACCAATATAAATCCGCTGCCTCTCCGCCTAAGCCAGAATTGCCATATTTAATGACATAACTAGCATCATTTCCACTACATTCTCTACTCAGGCCTGAAGAAGGGAGATGACACTCCCGCAATACGTAGCTTATTTACTGTATTCTTTTATCTAACTTGTAAGTTCTACCAGACTTGTAAACTTTATATCAAAACCTTGATTTGCCAATTACTCCTGTATTTGACTATCGACCATGAAGGATGACTTTTGCCAATTACTGGCTGTATGCAGTCATTCTAAAAAGAAGATAATAAGGCTGTGTAATGATCCAAATATGGGATTATTAATTGAAATTCTATCAGCACTGAGTACATGATGAACTACAGTACAAATAATTCTATAGATAAATGGCAATTTTTTCCCATCTTAGTAAATGTATTAATTTCTTTAGTCGTACAGAGGTGCAATTTCTTTCTGTGGAATAAGGAAGCCTTCTCCATTTTAAGGTTAATTATGAGAAACAAAGTCATTTGTTTTCTGTCATGTGAGAAATATTTGATCATCATCAATACAGTACTGTCTTTTCATTCGCTTACTATTGTGCATTATTTTTTTCTATATCCATTTATGTGTACAGTATGTCTGTAAGTATTAGTTATTATCCAAAGATTGGGTTAGATTTGCGAATTTGGGCTATATAGCCCAGCACTAGGGTCTGTGAAGCCATTCAGCGCTCGAAGTGCAACGAGGGGAAAACCCTTCACTTTTTCCTTCCACTTTGCAAGCAAAACTGCTGAGTCATCAAGGGCATACTTAATTTGCTTTATTAGCATTTGGTTCTTTGGAAGCATGAGTGGCAAGTTCATGTCCTTTTTTGGAATATTTCCTATGAATGGTGAGCAATTTACAAATAACCACATCAGTAAAGAAAACAATGGCCATTTCAATAATATGATATATTTTATAAGAATCCTGGACAATCACTATCTACCAAGGCACTTCCTCCAATTTTGGGGGGTAGGTGACATTATATTTATGGGCAATTATACTAAATTAATAATAGATAATTTATTAAAGCGAAACATTTCATTACTAAATCTTGTATATAACATATACTGTGCAATACAATAGTAAGGTACGCTAGGAAAAAAATCACTTTTAGTGGATCAACATCAACAATTACAACCGGTACCAAATTCTCACTGAATTTCCCGTCTATCAGTCAATAAAGCATTCTTTATCACAGGCTACTTATAACTAAAATGGAGCGTATATAACGTTAGTGTTAAATATAAAATAAGAGTATTTAAACAGATATTGAATTCTTTCTCGCTGAAACTTTACAAGAAAAGTAACTTTCCTGTAGGCCTACATTACTTGATAAGTGATGTCATAAACTTAGGTGGATCAACCAGACTGCTAAGAGGATACATTCACTCTCATATGATTGGTCGCTATACAAACATAAACATGTGAATCATAGGTTTAAAAATAATACTACATTTGATCTTGTAACGGTTACAATATGAAAAGTAAAATCTTCATGACATTTTATTTGTTACACTTCTTACAATGATATACATCATCACCATTAAGCAAAAATGCTTAAACTCAAAATATGAATGCATGCCATTCATAACACAGATTTCTATTGTACTTAAACACTTGATAATTGTGGGAATGCACCAAACAATACTTATTTCCTGAGACTTGGGCCTTTAATATTCAACCCAAGATTTAGACATTCTAAATCCAAGAAGATTGAATACATAATCTTCTATTTTTAATTTAAAAAATAACCAAGTTTGATAAAGAAATCCTAGTTTTTATCTATATAAATTAAGAATAACTAGTACCCGGCTAGGCAGGCATAAACCAGTGAAAAAGGCACACGTGTATGATAAAACTAATATCAATATTTTGTAATGGCATGTCTGTAACAACCAAGAAAAATTGCATTAACTTGCATTTGCAAATAAGATAAAACACAGAATTGACTCATGTTCTGCTCTATTCTGCTAACTAAACAACAGTATATGGGAAAAGTAGATAGGAGAGCACTGAATAGGTGTGAGAATATGCATGAGAATTATATATATATAATAAATCTTTAGAATTATCAACAAAGCGTAGAAACTCTATGTATGAAAAATCAGTGGTGGCTCATGATAAAATAAAACTTAGGGAGGGTAAGCTATTCACAAAAGGAGGATGCAATGTAAAAACAAGACAAGCTGCTCCAACTACAGCTCATTGTTTCCAGATATATCTGGTGGCAGTGCCAACAGATTGGGGACATGAATTTTTACATAAAATATGAAATTAAATTAAAACGTTGCTTTTGTTTTAATAAAAAAAATCCCTTAGTAGTGTACTGAGCATAATTAACTAACACAATGACATATGATACATTTGTTAGTACAGTAGTGTACTGTACCATTCTCCTGTCTCTCTACAGAAGTCAGTGAATGCCTGACAGCGACTGCAGCTCTATAGCCCTAAGCCTGATCTGCCTATGGTGGATATACAATATCAATCTTATATGTCTACCTAACCAAAAATCCTTAACTGATAACAGTAGTCAGTGATAATTTCTTCCCTTCTAGTGACCAGACACGTGAGATGGAAGCTTTTAAAAAAAAAAATAGTACAACCAAAGTATAGACTTTTTAGTACTGTACAGTATATCTTTTATATACTAATGTTTTACACTAAACATACGATGACATCTTTTCATAGACTTCCAGGTGCTGACTTGCAATATACAATGCAGTATGCAGAAGGAATTAAGAGAATCATGAAAAATTCTTTCCATCATAAGATGCACCTATCTTTAGATATTCCATTTTGATGACATCCTGCCATCTCAAGGAACATTACTATATTAAAAATAAAACTCGGGCAGTTACAATATTTTATGATACACAAAGATCAACAACATATATACAAAACTAATCATTTATTCACCTAATCAACACGCATTGAGGGCAATGAATTATACATTATTTCCATTGTAAGATTTAATGTTAGGACACAAAACTCACTCAATATGGGGTCTCATTATTAAAGCTATGATTTATGAGCCCTTCTTGAATGCAATCTCATGTATTACCAAGTTATTTAAAACCAATAGATAAAAAAGCAACTTTAATGAAGTATTAATAATAAATTTCTACAATACCAATACAGTACCTGTACTTAATTTTCCTAAAATAAAATCCCAAAATTAAGCATAATCTGGTAAATATGGACATGCATACTTATTGACAATTAGCACTACCTTGTAGAAGCATAGAGTTTTAAGAATACTGTATGTCTTTTATTGAAGTGTGAGATATCTCTAAGAGGAGAAGTCTGAAGTAATCTACTCTACTTCATTCTAAGGCCACAAAGCTTTTTCTAGGCTATTACTCTCACAACCTTGCCACGATTGAGCAAAATGCGGTAGTATGAAGCCTTACAACCTTCTTCTGTTCATTACTTTGCAAAAAGTACTGTGCAAAGTATCCTCTACAACACATTTTAAATCCAAATAAACTTATGACTACGGATGGAAATGGTTGTCAAAACTTAATGGTAATTACAATATGAGTACCTTAAAAGAACCTTTTAAAAGAAGACCTAATAAACAAGGTATTCTTTTACTCGCATAAACGTCATATGGCACATAAATGACTAGCTGTATCTTTTTCCTCTGAGCTACGAAATAATTTTTATTAACTAATAGTTTACCAAGACAATTGAGTTTATACCATTAACTTTTATGAGGCTGACCAAAAAGCTTTCTTCTACAGATATAGCTTATTTTATGAATTACATACAGTTTCCATAAACTTTTGATAATAGTATTAACTAAAAATTTTGAGGATCCTAATATAATCCAACATTAAGCTTAATCTTCTCAATTTTTTTTGCTAATAGATTCAGTACAGTATTCCACATAGCCTGCTGCATACAACACTTATTAAAAATGATGGGTTTTAGCAATAGCAAATTATTACTGCCCAGAACAGGTATACAACTGAGTCTCTGTTAACATACAGTGTACTGTAGATCTATTCTCTTGCACTGTGATATAAGCTTGAATTTGTGTAAGGCAGTGAACCCTATATACTGTATAGTAATACAGAATACACAGTATAGTGTATGTTTTTAACCTTTGGAGTTACCTCCTTGGGATTTCAAAAACTCACCCGGAGTAAAATACTCAGATCTACCTTGCAACTAATAACTTTAGTCACATATTTAGGCAAGTAGATGTAAAGCTCATAAATCAATATAGAAAATAAAAAATCTAAAAAGTATTTCATATTTTTCATAGCTATACAAACTTGAGTCTTTTAAATTAGGGTGTCTTCAACAGATCTCGAATAGCTGTTGAAATCATTAATGAGGTAGTTAATGACAGGTCGCGTGCCCATCTGCCTGTCAAAGACTCCTCACTTTTGATTTTTGGCTCAGGACAGAGAGGTGGTTAAAAGTGGGAGGTTTAAATTTAAAGAACTCCCTTATTGGTGGGTAAGAAGTTACCATAGAACCATATTGGCTGGTTCTTTTTCTTCCCTGGAAATTCAAGTCTCTCAAGTCCTGTATAGAAGCAAGGGAGATAACTCCAGGAACCTCCTATTAGCCCCATCATATGGATGAGCAGGCCGAGAGAACCTGGCCAATATTTGGTTGGTACCTGGTACTTGGTCGATAAAGGAACCTTCTCCCCTAAAGGAGAGATGTAATCTGGAATGAAATACCTTGCAAAAGATGGCCAAAGGATAGGTACTCATTTCACCATTCTCCCCCTCATGAAGGGAGGGTGGGGGATAGAAATTTCTTACAGAGCTAATCTAACAAGAATGGTACTCAGAAATGTAGTTTAGCAGCATAAGCCAGTCATTCTAACCTTCCTCCAGACTTATATCAAACACATTACCATAGACAGATTGCTTGCAGTTCTGTAAACAATCTGGGATGGCTATATAACTTGAGTTGCCACAACAGAGTTAATAAGAAAAATGTTGAAGGACTTGTGGGTATTATGCCTTTAAGAATGCTGAAGATCGTTAGATATATTAAAAATCCAACACCTGTCAAGAAGAGTGCTGCATAAAACTGAGCATTATCACTCATCAATGCAAATGCCTATCAATGGGATGCAATAATCTACACTCGTTAAAGATGGGATAATTGTACACAATCATGCCAGTATTGTCGTGAGTGTGTCTTTTGCCAGTTTAGTCATAAACTGTATAGTTTCAAATATACACTCACAATCTTACCTCAATCCATTATTAACACAAAGCCAATAACAACCATTCAAACTTAGAAGTATAAGAAAAAAGTTATACAGCCATGGATAGGAAGCAACAATACATCCATACCCGTTGCAGTCGAAGATAAAAGTGTGAAGTCTTTGACAAGAGGGTTGGTGGGGCTACTCTCCTGCACTCACTACATGTCATTATCTACCTCGTAATTGATTTTAACAGTTGTTTCAGCTCTGTTGAAGACGTTCCCTATTTCATAGGATGAAAGGTTGGTTAGTATAAGCGTAGGACCAAATTCTGGAACACTGTACTCTTCTACAGAAGAGTACAGTGAAAGATGAAATATCATTGGAAGGAGACAGGATTAATGAGCAAGAATCATTTAAGTATTTATGAACTATGATATCCAATACAGGGTCTTTAGAATTAAGAGTTTAGTGAAAGATTGAAAAAAGCAAATCAGACAATGACTAGGTTAATTAAATTTGTAAATCAAATCGCCTGAAATTACATATAAAAATCTGATTATATCCCAGTTTAGTGAGATCGGTGTTACTCTATGGACATGAGTCATGGCATAACAATGAAACAATCTCCAATAGATTTAGTAGATTTGAGGACAAAGCCTTCAGAAGGATACTGGGAGTTAATTGGCAGGACAGGATTAGAAATGAAACTATCAGAGATTTCTCGAGTGCCATATGTGGATGAGATCATGATGAGGGGTAGATGGAGATGGTTTGGACATGCTCTTTGCACTCCCCAAGAGAGATTAGTTCACCAAATGTTCAGCTGAGCTCCACAAGACACTAGAAGAGTTGGAAGATCTTGGCCTACATGGCTGAGGACTATGAAGCGCGAAGTAGGAGATGATGAATGGAGAAGGATTGAATTAAGAGCTCAAGATAGAGATGACTAGCAAAATCTAACCGAGGCGCTTTTCGTCAATAGGCATAGGAGGAGATGATGACGATGTTGTACTCTAGAGCTGATGAAGAAGTACCAACAAAAAAAAGACCAACTGTTATTACAAGTGACAGAAAACAAACGAACAAGTATATATATATATATATATATTTTTTTCTATCTGGAATTGGAAGGCAAAATTCATTCGGGTGCATTTCTTAACTCCCTCTCCCATACTTAAGCTTTATTGTACAGATAACTTGTTAGTAAAATATACCTAAAAGAAATTACTGCATAAGATGATGATCTGACATGATAACATCACCAATAAATTTATCAAGCATTAACAATATCTCGATAAATAAAATTATAAGATGAGGTTTAGTGCCAACTGTCCTGTAGGTTGGTAGTGCCATCAGTGTACTGCTGTATGCTTTTTCAAGTAAGGATCAATGAAGAGTCATTCGACCCCTAACTGGTGTCCCTTTTCCCCGTTCTACTATACTGTACTCATTCTTGTTTCCTTTATACATCTTTCTGCCTAACTTTTTAATATTTACTTCGTAAATCCAATCCAATTCAGTACCAATTGTATTTAACTATAGTGTAGTACAACACTTGAAAAATCACTAATATTTGAAGTGACTTGAAGTAAAGGGCATTTCAAAAGTTTCTATATAACTTTAAAGCAAAAATATCTTTTATGTAAGAATTCAAGTCTTACTAACTCATAACAAAACTATATATACATCAGGGATATGGATAAAAAAATTGAGTTAAATTTTCTACTATTTTGGTGGAAAACATCTTTGGATGGAATCTATACTTTCATATATCAGTACAGTATACTATATTAGATATTCAGTATTCTTAAGGGTTAGGGAACACAGTACAGTAATAAAAAACATGAGAGCTTTGTCTATCGTGAGTACAATGGATTTTTATGATTCCTTTCAGTTTTCCTTTAAATTACATGTAAATTAATTTTACTCATGACACACAGCTATCTTCTGTATGGTGATAATGATATGAAGTAAAAGCTTTTAACTTAAGATAAGGGCTTTCATTATTGAAAATCTCTACTACCGATGGTATAATATTGCTCTAAGTAATGAAGCAATTTAATAATGACCCTACCTAACCAAATAGAATGGTCTGATTAAATGCATGTAATTTATTTTTAATACATATTCAGCATTATGAAGCTTCATCTGTGGTGGATAACGGGGGAGGATGGGCTGTGGCACCCTAGCAGTACCATCCGAACTCGGTTGAGTCCCTTGTCAGGCTGGGAGGAACGTAGAGAGTAGAGGTCCCCTTTTTGTTTTGTTTCATTTGTTGATGTCGGCTACCCCCCAAAATTGGGGGAAGTGCCTTGGTATATGTATGTATGTATGTATTGACGTTGAAATTTTTTACTTTCTATAATAATCCATTTCAATAGCAACCTTCCAAAGAGAAAAAAAACTTATTTAAAATCCTTTCCAAATGTAGTGTATACAAGTTTTCCAGAACTGATAAATTTCAAGTCAAGTTTTCGTACCTGTAAGAATAAAATTAATGATCTAGTAAACTATTAATTTCTCTTGCTTGAGGGTACACTTGGGCACACTATTCTATCTTATTTCTCATCCTATTGTTTTTTCTAAAGATTTTATAGTTTATATAGGAAATATTTATCTTAATGTTACTGTTCTTAAAATATTCTATTTTTCCTTGTTTCCTTCCCACACTCGGCTATTTTCCCTGTTGGAGCCCCCGGGCTTATAGCATACTGCTTTTCCAACTAGGGTTGCAGTTTAGCAAGTAATGATAAAAGTGCTCACACTTCATATGTACAAAAGGATTAGTGTACAATAAGATATGAAAAAAAATCTTACCGCAGCTACTTACAGAATCAACGTTAGATTGCCCATTACTTTTCAATAATTACACTATATACTTCAGATATTGTACTTGATCAACATAATGTGCTTGTGACAATAGTCATAACATTATGTCTTTTAACCTTTAAAAAGAATTATATCACAGTGCTTCACAGAAGATGGAGATTTTAAACAAACATTTAAACCATCATACACATTACCAATTATCATTATTACATTACGCAAGTTTTCAGATAACAAAATACTAGACACTAAATGAAAAACTCAAGAGACAATTTCTTATGCATTGCTTACAAAATCAAAAGAAAATGAATTTCTAATAACCCCTTCATAAAGGAAAAAGTCATTGAAGCTTCCTAAAAACGAAAAATATAATTCTTCAAAACTACATTAGATTATTTTTTCTTTTCATATCAAACTCCTTACTTTACGCAAGATATATGTGTCTTCACCCAGATTTTCAGACACTCCACAGAAGTAAAACACTTTTCACAACTAGCAATCCCTGCCTCTTAGCTCCACTGCCCCTTTGAGAAGATATTTAGTGTTATCTGTGTTAGCTTGGAGAAAAAGAAGGTGACAGGAAATCCTTATAAGCCATGTATTTGTACATTACCTTAGCCAACATAGCTAATTATATGGAAAGTCCATCTCAGTTTGTGGTCCATGGTTTAGCTAAAAAGGTTTATCTGGTGGAGCCAATAAACTTTTGGTGAATTATCTTATACTACCTACTGGTTATGAGGCCTAACAAAAGGTCAAGAATTCAATTTAAAATTTAAATCTTATTAGCAGGGTCATCAGTAACACTGCCTTAAAAATAAAATAGATGATGACTAGTCAGTTACTTGGTATGTAGATATCAGCTATAAAACTGCTGAAGAAACTTTAGAATTTACCTTCTGGAGCCACACCAATGAATAAAAGTGATAAAGAATTTTTAATACCAACCTTCTGAAGTCACTCCAAACATTTATGATTTAGAATGAAGATGTAGATCTCAAAGAGGTTGTTAATTATTCTCTGATGGTAGCATTAAGATACAAACTGCTTAAAGGTAATTTGTATTTTTCCAAGCTATACAAATCCAAGTCATTTGAATTAGGGAATGCTTTTAGCAAAGCTAGAACAGCTGTTAAATTTGTTAATGAGGTGGTTAACAAAAGCTGATGATGGCAGGTGAGTAGCCCCGCCCACTTTCCTTTCATAGACTCTTCACTTTTGATCATCAGCTCAAGGCTGATTATGATGGTTGAGGAAGAAAGTTAAATTTTTAAGGGTTTTCAAACTGGCTCCTCTGCCAAAAACAGGAAGTTGAATATCTTCCTTGATGTCTGGCATTCCAGAACTTATATTCAAGCATGAATGTTTAATTTCAGTTTGATTTTGCTTAATGGAATGCTGAATTTGTTTTCTCAGAAACAATTCCTTTTTTAGCCTGTATAGCTTACATAAACATGTACAAGTATAACAAATTTACCACAAAGTAAAAATATCTTCATAAATTCTCAAAAGACAATCATCATCAAATACTAATATAATGTACACTGACTTGCATATATAAGTAATAACTGCTTGCTATGAATAAAATCAGATACAAGTAAAGCAGAATGATACAGAACACAAGATATGCATTTTACTTAAGCAAGGGATTTATCTGTTCAAAATACAGAAATCACAAGAAGAAATTAGCCGTATAACAAGCCTTTCCACTTTATAAGCATGACTGACTAATTGGGCCATAAACAAAGAACTACCCCCAAAAATAGAATACAAGCTTCAAACAGTGAAAAGCCAATAAGAAAATTAACATGACTCGATAATCCATAAGTAGTTTAAAGCTTACAGATGAAGGTAGGCACTGAACACTTATTTGAGACCTTCAATAAAGACCACAATGAAAAATGTTATTTTCATTAGTAAAATAAATTTTTGAATATACTTACCCGGTGATCATGTAGCTGCAGCTCTGCTGCCCGACAGAAAAAACCTACGGGCGGGATACGCCAGCGATCGCTATACAGGTGGGGGTGTACAACAACAGCGCCATCTGTCGAGTAGGTACTCAGGTACTTCTTGTCAACAAAGAACCAATTTTCTCCTCGGTCCACTGGGTCTCTATGGGGAGGAAGGGTGGGTCCTTTAATTCATGATCACCGGGTAAGTATATTCAAAAATTTATTTTACTAATGAAAATAACATTTTTCAATATTAATCTTACCCGGTGATCATGTAGCTGATTCACACCCAGGGGGGTGGGTGGAGACCAGCATACATGTTAACAATAGAAGCTAAGTATCCCATATTTCATTTTAGCAGTTATTCAAAATAACAAACATAAAATTAATAAGTACCTGGTAAGGAAGTCGACTTGAACCATTACTCTGCCTTTTTAAGTACGTCTTCCTTACTGAGCCTTGCGATCCTCTTAGGATGCTGAGCGACTCCTAGGTGCTGAAGTATGAAGGGCTGCAACCCATACTAAAGGACCTCATCACAACCTCTAATCTAGGCGCTTCTCAAGAAAGAATTTGACCACCCGCCAAATCAACCAGGATGCGAAAGGCTTCTTAGCCTTCCGTACAACCCAAAAACAACAATAAAAAGCATTTCAAGAGAAAGATTAAAAAAGGTTATGGGATTATGGGAATGTAGTGGTTGAGCCCTCACCTACTACTGCACTCGCTGCTACGAATGGTCCCAGGGTGTAGCAGTTCTCGTAAAGAGACTGGACATCTTTAAGGTAAAATGATGCGAACACTGACTTGCTTCTCCAATAGGTTGCATCCATTACACTCTGCAGAGATCTGTTTTGTTTGAAGGCCACTGAAGTAGCGACAGCTCTAACTTCATGTGTCCTTACCTTCAGCAAAGCATGGTCCTCCTCATTCAGATGAGAATGGGCTTCTCTAATCAAAAGTCTGATGTAATAAGAAACTGCGTTCTTCGACATCGGTAAAGCAGGTTTCTTAATAGAACACCATAAAGCTTCTGATTGTCCTCGTAATGGCTTCGTACGTCTTAAATAGTACTTAAGAGCTCTTACTGGGCATAGTACTCTCTCTTGTTCGTTTCCAACCAAACTGGACAGACTTGGAATCTCGAACGATTTGGGCCAAGGACGAGAAGGGAGTTCGTTTTTAGCTAAAAAACCAAGCTGTAAGGAACATGTAGCCGTTTCAGATGTAAATCCTATGTTCCTGCTGAAGGCGTGTATCTCACTGACTCTTTTAGCTGTTGCTAAGCAAACGAGGAAAAGAGTCTTCAAAGTGAGATCTTTAAAAGAGGCTGATTGAAGCGGTTCGAACCTTGCTGACATCAGGAACCTTAAAACCACGTCTAAGTTCCAACCTGGTGTGGCTAACCGACGCTCCTTTGAGGTCTCAAAAGACTTAAGGAGGTCCTGTAGATCTTTGTTGTTGGAAAGATCTAAGCCTCTGTGGCGGAAGACTGCTGCCAACATGCTTCTGTAACCTTTGATCGTAGGAGCTGATAGGGATCTTACCTTCCTTAGGTGTAAAAGGAAGTCAGCTATCTGCGTTACAGAGGTACTGGTTGAGGATACTGAATTCGCCTTGCACCAGCTTCGGAAGACTTCCCATTTTGACTGGTAGACCTTGAGAGTGGATGTCCTCCTTGCTCTGGCAATCGCTCTGGCTGCCTTCTTCGAAAAGCCTCTAGCTCTTGAGAGTCTTTCGATAGTCTGAAGGCAGTCAGACGAAGAGCGTGGAGGCTTGGGTGTACCTTCTTTACGTGCGGCTGACGCAGAAGGTCCACTCTTAGAGGAAGAGTCCTGGGAACGTCTACTAGCCATTGCAGTACCTCGGTGAACCATTCTCTCGCGGGCCAGAGGGGAGCAACCAACGTCAACCTTGTCCCTTCGTGAGAGGCGAACTTCTGCAGTACCTTGTTGACAATCTTGAACGGGGGGAACGCATAAAGGTCTAGATGGGACCAATCCAGAAGAAAGGCATCTACGTGAACTGCTGCTGGGTCCGAAATCGGTGAGCAATAATTTGGGAGCCTCTTGGTCATCGAGGTAGCGAACAGATCTATGGTGGGCTGACCCCACAGGGTCCATAGTTTGTTGCAAACATTCTTGTGAAGGGTCCATTCTGTAGGGATGATCTGACCCTTCCGGCTGAGGCGGTCTGCCATGACATTCATGTCGCCTTGAATGAACCTCGTTACAAGCGATATGTTTCGATCTCTTGACCAGGTGAGGAGGTCCCTTGCGATCTCGAACAACGTCATCGAATGAGTCCCTCCTTGCTTGGAGATGTACGCCAAGGCTGTAGTGTTGTCGGAGTTCACCTCCACCACCTTGCCTAGAAGGAGGGACTTGAAGCTTCTCAAGGCCAGATGAACTGCCAGTAGCTCCTTGCAGTTGATGTGTAGTGCTCTTTGATCCGGATTCCACGTGCCCGAGCATTCCCGACCGTCCAGTGTCGCACCCCAGCCCGTGTCCGATGCGTCCGAGAAGAGAAGGTGGTCGGGGGTCTGAACAGCCAGTGGTAGACCTTCCCTGAGAAGAATGTTGTTCTTCCACCAAGTCAGTGCAGACTTCATCTTCTCGGAGATAGGAACTGAGACCGCTTCTAGCGTCATGTCCTTTCTCCAGTGAGCAGCTAGGTGATACTGAAGGGGTCGGAGGTGGAGTCTCCCTAACGCGATGAACTGGTCCAGCGATGAAAGCGTCCCTATTAGACTCATCCACTGTCTGACTGAACATCGGTTCCTTTTCAGCATGCTCTGGATGCATTCTTGGGCTTGACTGATTCTGGGGGCCGACGGAAAAGCCCGAAAAGCTTGACTCTGAATCTCCATACCTAGATAGACTATAGTTTGGGATGGGACGAGTTGGGACTTTTCTATATTGACCAGGAGACCCAATTCCTTGGTCAGATCCATAGTCCATTTGAGATTCTCCAGACAGCGACGACTTGACGCAGCTCTTAAAAGCCAGTCGTCCAAATAGAGGGAGGCTCTGATGTCTGCTAAATGCAGGAATTTGGCAATATTCCTCATCAGTTTGGTAAACACTAGAGGTGCCGTGCTTAGGCCAAAGCACAGGGCTTGGAACTGGTAAACCACCTTCCCAAAGACGAACCTTAGGAAAGGTTGGGAATCTGGGTGGATGGGGACGTGAAAGTACGCGTCCTTTAGGTCTAACGAGACCATCCAGTCTTCCTTCCTGACCGATGCTAGCACCGACTTCGTCGTCTCCATGGTGAACGTCTGCTTGGTGACAAAGACATTTAGAGCACTGACGTCTAGCACCGGTCTCCACCCTCCTGTCTTCTTCGCTACTAAGAAGAGACGGTTGTAGAAGCCCGGGGATTGATGGTCCCGGACTATGACTACCGCTCCCTTTTGTAGCAAGAGAGACACCTCTTGCTGTAAAGCTAGCCTCTTGTCCTCCTCTCTGTACCTGGGAGAGAGGTCGATGGGAGTTGTTGCTAGAGGGGGCTTGCACAAGAATGGAATCCTGTACCCCTCTCTGAGTAACTTCACAGACTGTGCGTCTGCACCCCTGTTCTCCCAGGCCTGCCAGTAGTTCTTGAGCCTGGCTCCCACTGCTGTCTGGAGAAGATGGCAGTCAGACTCTGCCTTTTGAGGACTTGGAACCCTTCTTCTTTTTGCCACGTTGACTATCGGCACGGGTACCTCCTCTGCTGGAGGTTCTGCCACAAAAGGGCGGAATGAACCTAGACGCTGGTGTGTCCATCCTAGGTCTAGGCACGGAAGGTAAAGCTGTGACTTTACGTGCGGATGACGCCACCAGGTCATGGGTGTCTTTCTGGATCAACGAGGCGGCAATCCCCTTGATCAGCTCTTCAGGAAAGAGACACTTGGATAGCGGAGCAAACATCAGCTCTGACTTCTGACATGGTGTGACCCCTGCCGACAAGAAGGAGCAAAGGTGATCTCGCTTCTTAAGAACTCCAGACACGAAAGAAGCCGCAAGCTCGCCAGACCCATCCCGAATGGCTTTGTCCATGCAGGACATGATGAGCATGGCAGAGTCCTTATCCGAAGGGGAGGTCTTTCTGCTCAACGCTCCCAAACACCAGTCCAGGAAGTTGAAGATCTTAAAAGCACGGAAAACTCCCTTCAAAAGATGGTCCATGTCCGAAGCAGTCCAGCAAATCTTGGACCGTCTCATAGCCAGTCTGCGGGGAGAGTCTACCAGACTTGAGAAGTCGCCCTGGGCAGAGGCAGGAACTCCCAAGCCGAGAACCTCTCCTGTGGCATACCAAACGCTAGATCTGGAAGCAAGCTTGGCCGGGGGAAACAAGAAGGTTGTCTTCCCAAGTTGCTTCTTGGCCTGCAGCCACTCTCCCAGTACCCTTAAAGCTCTCTTGGACGAGCGAGCGAGTACTAGCTTCGTAAAGGCAGGAGCTGCTGACTGCATGCCTAAAGCGAACTCAGAGGGAGGTGAGCGTGGAGCTGCAGACACAAACTGCTCCGGATACAACTCCTTAAACAGGGCAAGGACTTTCCTAAAGTCTAAGGAGGGAGGCGTAGTCTTGGGTTCATCTATGTCGGAGTGTTGATCGTCCAAATGCGCAGCTTCGTCGTCATCAGAGATTCCTTCATCCGAATGCTGAGGAGGAAGCGGCAAAGGAGGAGAAGAAAGCTGAACGGCTGAATCCGGCAGCACGGGTGCATGCGTAGCTGCACTGGATCCAACATCCTGCCGCTGCTGGTCAGTCTGAGAGCTGGCAACAACAAAAGCGGAGTGGTGGTGCGTGGTGGGGACTGCCGTGGGTTGCGGAGACTGCCGCATTGCGTCAAAACACGGCAGCTTGACTGCACCTTCCCACTGCTGATGCGGTAGCTCACGCATGTCAACGGAGGGTGCCGCACGTCGGCTAACGTCAACATGCGTCTGGCAGGGTCGACTGCGCATCGGTGGTGGAGCTCTCACAGCCGGAGTGTGGGAGCAAGCAGCCGCAGTGTCAGCTGAGCGCACAACCGTGGCAGGTTGTAGGTTAACGGGTGCAGCGTCAACCTTCTCAGCACGATACTCCTGCATGAAGGAAGCTAGCTGAGTCTGCATAGACTGCAGCAAAGACCACTTAGGGTCTACAGCGGTTGGTGCAGCAACAGACGGAGTGATTGCCTGCTGCGGAACCACTCTACCTCTTGGGAGGTGTGCAGTCTTCGGAAGACTGCGGCGAGTCCGAACTGACCCAGTGGCTACACCTGGGCCGTTGGACTCGCTCGGAAGGGACCTTGCGCTTGAGAGGTCGTGAGACCTTGGTCCAGCGTTTCTGACGAGAAACTTCTTCCGCAGACGAGGAATGAATGGGCTCACTCGTCTGTTTGTGGGTGGGACGATCTCTGCAAGATACGTCCTCAACCACTGAGGGTACATCTGTACGCTGATCAAGGCCTGTCGAACCCTTTGGTCCTTCGACATTGCTTCTCCCCTGGGCTTGGGAGCTTGCAAGAGGTCCCGGACTGGGAGGACGACTGGCACGAACAGACGCACCCTCATGCGTAACACTGACACTTTTCACTGCACTTGCACTCACTACACTTCCCACTGCACTTTTCTCCTTCAACTCTTTGACGTTGGCCAAGAGTTGATTGCGGTCATTCGCTAATGACTCAACTCTGTCAACAAGAGCCTGAATGGCACGCATCATATCCGCCATCGAGGGTTGATGAGAGCTAGTAGAAGGGTCGGGTGTAACCACTACAGGGGAAGGAATAGGTTGTGGGGCATGGGGAGAGGAAAAATCAAAAGAGCGAGACGAACTCCTCCTGATCCTATCCTTCTCTAGCCTACGTGCATTCTTAAGGAATTCTTGAAAATCGAATTCCGAAAGCCCAGCGCATTCCTCACATCGATCTTCCAATTGACAGGCTTTACCCCTACAATTGGAACAAACGGTGTGAGGATCTATAGAGGCCTTCGGAAGACGCCTAGAACAGTCCCTAGCGCTACACTGCCTGTACTTGGGGACTTGAGTAGGGTCAGACATCTTGAATTAGTCAAAGGGGGAAATCCAAAATCTATCCAAGTCGTCAACAAATAATCCAAAATCTAATCAATGAAAGCTTGATAAAGTATTGATGATAACTTCTGTACTGTACAGCGAAAGCTAATAACTAGAGAGAATACATCACCAAAAAGCGTGAAAATCAACTCCAGAAACAACAGCGTATCAAGTAGGTCTTGCCGGTGGCACGACAGAGAGAAAATTGGTTCTTTGTTGACAAGAAGTACCTGAGTACCTACTCGACAGATGGCGCTGTTGTTGTACACCCCCACCTGTATAGCGATCGCTGGCGTATCCCGCCCGTAGGTTTTTTCTGTCGGGCAGCAGAGCTGCAGCTACATGATCACCGGGTAAGATTAATATTGAAAAATTCTAAATTATTATAAATCATTATTGTTATAGAATAGAGTATGAAAAAAATAAATAAAAATTGACAAAATATTTTGTTAGATGTTTACAAAATGGCCCACAAACTGCATCGGTTCACCAGCAGAGGGCTGGTGGAACCCGGATTCATAAACTGCAGTGTAAATCTGGAATACTTTTTCTTCTTCCATGGAGTCTGGAAAATTTGTGTCCATATACATGAGGCCAATGTGAAGTACTAGGATTGTGATTAAACAAATATATTTTCTTATAATAAAGCCAACAAAAAATGTTATTTTTATTAGTAAAATAAATTTTTGAATATACTTACCCGATAATCATGTAGCTGTCAACTCCGTTGCCCGACAGAATTCTATGGAGGGATACGCCAGCTATCACAATACTAGAAGGGGGTGTATTTACCAGCGCCACCTGTGGCCAGGTACTCAAGTACTTCTTGTTGACACCTCCTCAATTATTCCTCGGTCCACTGGTTCTCTATGGGGAGGAAGGGAGGGTCGATTAAATCATGATTATCGGGTAAGTATATTCAAAAATTTATTTTACTAATAAAAATAACATTTTTCAATATTAAACTTACCCGATAATCATGTAGCTGATTCACACCCAGGGGGGTGGGTAAAAAACCAGTGTACAAGACTAAAGGATAGCTAAGTATCCCGTATTTCATATAATCAGTTATCCACAATAACAATGAAATAATAAGTACCTGGTAAGGAAGTCGACTTGAACCGTTACTCTGCCTTTAATAAGATCGTCTTCCTTACTGAGCGCAGCGTTCCTCTTGGGAGGCTGAATCAACTCAAAGGTGCTAAAGTATACAGGGCTGCAACCCATACTAAAGGACCTCATCACAACCTTTAACCTCGGCGCTTCTCAAGAAAGAATTGACCACCCGCCAAATCAACAAGGATGTGGAAGGCTTCTTAGCCGACCGTACAACCCATAAAAAGTATTCAAGAGAAAGGTTAAAAAGTTATGGGATTATGGGAATGTAGTGGCTGAGCCCTCGCCTACTACTGCATTCGTTGCTACGAATGGTCCCAGGGTGTAGCAGTACTCGTAAAGAGACTGGACATCTTTGAGATAGAATGATGCGAACACTGACTTGCTTCTCCAATAGGTTGCATCCATAACACTCTGCAGAGAACGGTTCTGTTTGAAGGCCACTGAAGTAGCCACAGCTCTCACTTCATGTGTCCTTACCTTCAGCAAAGCAAGGTCTTCTTCCTTCAGATGAGAATTTGCTTCTCTAATCAGAAGCCTGATGTAGTAAGAAACTGCGTTCTTAGACATTGGTAGAGAAGGCTTCTTGATAGCACACCATAAGGCTTCTGATTGTCCTCGTAATGGTTTTGACCTTCTTAGATAGTACTTAAGAGCTCTAACTGGGCAAAGTACTCTCTCCAGTTCGTTCCCCACCATGTTGGACAGGCTTGGGATCTCGAACGACTTAGGCCAAGGACGGGAAGGAAGCTCGTTTTTAGCCAAAAAACCGAGCTGCAAGGAACATGTAGCCGTTTCAGATGTGAAACCTATGTTCCTGCTGAAGGCGTGGATCTCACTTACTCTTTTAGCTGTTGCTAAGCACACGAGGAAAAGAGTTTTTAATGTGAGGTCCTTAAAAGAGGCTGATTGGAGCGGTTCAAATCTTGATGACATTAGGAACCTTAGGACCACGTCTAGATTCCAGCCTGGAGTGGACAACCGACGTTCCTTTGAGGTCTCAAAAGACCTAAGGAGGTCCTGTAGATCTTTGTTGGAGGAAAGATCCAAGCCTCTGTGGCGGAAAACCGCTGCCAACATACTTCTGTAACCCTTGATCGTAGGAGCTGATAGGGATCTTACGTTCCTTAGATGTAACAGGAAGTCAGCAATCTGGGTTACAGTGGTACTGGTTGAGGAGACTGCATTGGCCTTGCACCAGCTTCGGAAGACTTCCCATTTAGACTGATAGACTCTGAGAGTGGATGTCGTCCTTGCTCTGGCAATCGCTCTGGCTGCCTCCTTCGAAAAGCCTCTAGCTCTTGAGAGTCTTTCGATAGTCTGAAGGCAGTCAGACGAAGAGCGTGGAGGTTTGGGTGTACCTTCTTTACGTGAGGTTGACGCAGAAGGTCCACTCTTAGAGGAAGAGTCCTGGGAACGTCGACCAGCCATTGCAGTACCTCGGTGAACCATTCTCTCGCGGGCCAGAGGGGAGCAACCAACGTCAGCCGTGTCCCTTTGTGAGAGGCGAACTTCTGAAGTACCCTGTTGACAATCTTGAACGGCGGGAATGCATACAGGTCGAGATGGGACCAATCCAGCAGAAAGGCATCCACGTGAACTGCTGCTGGGTCTGGAATCGGAGAACAATACAAGAGGAGCCTCTTGGTCATCGAGGTAGCGAATAGATCTATGGTTGGCTGACCCCACAGGGCCCAAAGTCTGCTGCAAACATTCTTGTGAAGGGTCCACTCTGTGGGGATGACCTGACCCTTCCGGCTGAGGCGATCTGCCATGACATTCATATCGCCCTGAATGAGCCTCGTTACCAGCGTGAGCTTTCGATCTTTTGACCAAATGAGGAGGTCCCTTGCGATCTCGAACAACTTCCTCGAATGAGTCCCTCCCTGCTTGGAGATGTAAGCCAAGGCTGTGGTGTTGTCGGAGTTCACCTCCACCACCTTGTTTAGCTGGAGGGACTTGAAGTTTATCAAGGCCAGATGAACTGCCAACAACTCCTTGCAATTGATGTGAAGTGTTCTTTGCTCCTGATTCCATGTTCCCGAGCATTCCTGTCCGTCCAGTGTCGCACCCCAGCCCGTGTCCGATGCGTCCGAGAAGAGACGGTGGTCGGGGGTCTGAACAGCCAATGGTAGACCTTCCTTGAGAAGAATGCTGTTCTTCCACCACGTTAGAGTAGACCTCATCTCTTCGGAAACAGGAACTGAGACCGTCTCTAGCGTCATGTCCTTTATCCAGTGAGCAGCTAGATGATACTGAAGGGGGCGGAGGTGGAGTCTCCTTAACTCGATGAACAGGGCCAGCGATGAAAGTGTCCCTGTTAGACTCATCCACTGCCTGACTGAGCATCGGTTCCTTCTCAGCATGCTCTGGATGCATTCTAGGGCTTGGAAGATCCTTGGGGCCGACGGAAAAGTCCGAAAAGCTCGACTCTGAAGATCCATACCCAAGGAGACAATGGTCTGGGATGGAACGAGCTGAGACTCCTCAAAATTGACCAGGAGGCCTAGTTCCTTGGTCAGATCCATAGTCCCTTTGAAAATCTCCAGACAGCGACGACTTGTGGGAGCTCTTAAAAGCCAGTCGTCTGACGGAGCCGGACACAAGATCATGATACTGCTGCACAGTCTGTGAACTGTCAATCATGGGCAAGCGAGGAAGTACAGTGACAACCCGAATCTGTCTAGACTGTCTGGGTCGTACAGACAACTCCTTAACGGGTTGCCGCACTGCGTCACAACAAGTCACTTCTGTTGGTTGTTGAACATCTTCCCCGTGACACATTGACTCCGTAAACAAAAAATCCTCTAACAAGGACTAAGCTTGGACTGCATGTCATGCAACACAGCTCAAGGTCTATGGGAGAAGGTGTGGTAACAGACGGGATTAGCGACTGAAGTGGAACCATAACCTTCCCTGTAAGCATGTTATGCTTAAATAAAAGTCCATAAGAGGTTATGCAGCTAAAGGTTCCCTCCAAATGACAGAGTCCTCAAGGGAATATCAGAAGGAGGGAGAAAAGAACTTTCTCATCTACAGGGACCTTATCCTAGAAAAGCTAAGTTCTCTGAGTGAGGGTTCACTGGTGCAAAAGCAGCAGACTAGAAGGCAACGTTATGAAACTGCTTGACAGTCTAGTGAGTTGGCAACAACCCAAGATGTGTGACTGAGAAGCATGCGGTAAGGTATGCAGAGCATGATGTATGCAGAGTATGCTGTATGCAGAGCATGCTGTATGTAGAGCATGTTGTATGCAGAGCATGCTGAATGCAGAGCATGCTGTATGCAGAGCATGTTGTATGCAGAGCATGCTGAATGCAGAGCATGCTGTATGCTGAGCATGTAGTAAGCAGAGCCTGCTGTAAGCAGAGTCTGCTGTAAGGAAAGCAGAGCGTGTGCATGGCGTTTAACATTTCTCAGAAATTCCATGACCAGTGCTAGAGTGCTTTATGCATGTTTGCATGGGGATAAAAAATCAACATAATGTTTACCTTACATTCATAACTCATGATTCATATTTTTGCCATGGTTTGAAAATGGAGGTAAGGTATGCTGAACAGCAGAGTCATAACGAGCTGGAACAACAATAGTTGTGGTTTCCTCTTCAAGACTCTGTTGAGGGAACACCTGAGGCTCAGTCTGCAAAGGCTGAATAAAAGACAAGCAGAAGGAAGGCGCATGGGTGGAGGAGGCTGACTCCTAGCATGAGTGGTTGAACCCAAGGGTTGCGCTTGCTGAGCGGTTGGCGGAAGCGGAGTAGCAAGTTCCAGTTCCTGTGGTGTGAGCGGAGCGCGATGAGGAAGAGGCTGCGCAGAACAAGGTAAATGTCTCGCAAGCTGAGGCTCCTGAGGCGCAAGGCTAAGGTGTTGTGGTGCTTGCCTTGTGGAGGGTTGAGCTCGCTGCAGCGAGAGCTGAGGAGACTGACTCATGGACGGGAGAGGTTGTTGTACCTCAACCGAGTGTTGCATCACTGGTGGAACAGCAAGTGGAGGCGGAGGAAGAGAGGTATAATCCTCCTGATCCCATTGTAAAGGTTGCCTTAAGGAAGGCGGAGGCTGAACACCACTGGGAACAGCAAACTCAGCACGTGGCTCAACATCGTACGCCTGGCAGGTGATACTGCGATCAGGCGGAGCGAGCGTAGTCGGAGAGAGTGTAGGCGGAGGCGGAGGAGCAACACTCTCAGCCCGACACTCACGCATCAAGTCCGAAAGCTGTGCTTGCATGGACTGTAGTAGAGTCCACAACATCGTACGCCTGGCAGGTGGTACTGCGATCAGGCGGAGCGAGTGTAGGCGGAGGGAGTGTAGGCGGAGGCGGAGGAGCAACACTCTCAGCCCGACACTCACGCATCAAGTCCGAAAGCTGTGCTTGCATGGACTGTAGTAGAGTCCACCACATCGTACGCCTGGCAGGTGGTACTGCGATCAGGCGGAGCGAGTGTAGGCGGAGGGAGTGTAGGCGGAGGCGGAGGAGCAACACTCTCAGCCCGACACTCACGCAACAAGTCCGAAAGCTGTGCTTGCATGGACTGTGGTAGAGTCCACAACATCGTACGCCTGGCAGGTGGTACTGCGATCAGGCGGAGCGAGCATAGGCGGAGGGAGTGTAGGCGGAGGCGGATGCGCAACACTCTCAGCCCGACACTCACGCATCAAGTCCGAAAGCAGTGCTTGCATGGACTGTAGTAGAGTCCACTTGGGGTCGGCAGAAACTACAGTAGGCTGAGGTAAAGCCTTAACAGTCGAGCTCTGTTGTGGCAGAACCTTACTCCTCTTAGGCGGAGTGCATTCAACTGATGATTGAGGAGAGTCAGAGCTAACCCAATGACTGTGAACTCTAACTTCGTACGTCTGGCATAGGTCTGGACTTTACGTTTAAAAGGTCTTGAGACCTGAGACCAGCGTTTTCTCCCCTAATTTCTTCTGCAGACGAGCAAAATAAGGGCTCAATCGTCTGCGGGTGGGAGTGACGGTCTCGGTAAGACACGCCCACAACCACCGAGGATACTTCTGTGCACCGATCAAGGCCTGCTGAACCCTTCTGCCCTTCGACATTGCTTCTCCCCTGGGCTTGGGAGCTTGCAAGAGGTCCCGGACTGGGAGGACGACTGGCGCGCACAAAAGTACCCTCACGCACATTAATCACTTATCACTTTGATTTCTGTTTGCACTTATTTCACTGAACTCGAAACTTTAAGTGGTTTGTACCTGAAACACGCAATTCTATCCTTTTTCAAAAGTTAGTAATTGCGAAAACAGAATTACAATGTAACAGAAAAATCTAATGAAAGATAATTCAGTGGCTGGAAAGAGACTAAACACTAGATCACTCTAGAAACGTTTAGTTTCTTCCCCTAAAGAGACTAGGGAGAAGAGCAAAAACGATAACGACGTTACTCGTACGCCTGGCAGGCTTGAACGAAACGTTTATCCTCTTTCTCCCTCCGTCTCTATCTCTCTCTCTCTCTCTCTCTCTTGACTTAGAACCTGAGAGAAGAGCCCAATCATATATATCGTTAAAACATATTATTGTTAAAGGAAAAAACTGAAAAGTTCCTTTATTAGGATCAAAACCATTAAGTTAAGAAAGAATGAACAAAACGCTAGACACGGTTACTCTTACTGCAACGTGAAACCGTGAACATTCTTCTCTATCGTAACGATAGAGTGCAAGTTGAACGTTCTGAACGTCAACAACTGCAGAGACAAAACAAAACGTTAGTTCAACTTTGAAAACAGTACGAGACTATCAAAGAAATTCTTTCAAACTCTGTGGCGGAAATAGCATATGTTAACAGGTAAAACCGAAATGACGGGCTCAATGTTAATTAACTTCGGTACCAAGAAAAGACCGCCTACTATTAGGAAGGTCGAATATAAACAAATATAAAAATTAATTTTAATAAGTTTATAATAAAAGGAAGTTAATCTATAACTTTTGTTAAGCAAAATTAAGAAAGAGAGTCTATACTCTCTTAGACACCAACACTTCCGTCTAAGGGAAGGGTCGGCCATTGAAAGGTGAACGAGAGTTCATACTCTCTACGCCACCATAATTAATCAAATTAATTCCAAAAGCTAACTAAGCTAATATAGAAGTTTCCAGTAAAGCGACAGCCGAAATCAAAGAGAAATACTTCACCAAAGTCGTGAAAATACTCCAAGAACATAAGCGTATCCCAGAACGTCTTGCCGGAAGCACGACAGAGGAATAATTGAGGAGGTGTCAACAAGAAGTACTTGAGTACCTGGCCACAGGTGGCGCTGGTAAATACACCCCCTTCTAGTATTGTGATAGCTGGCGTATCCCTCCATAGAATTCTGTCGGGCAACGGAGTTGACAGCTACATGATTATCGGGTAAGTTTAATATTGAAAAAATCAACATAATGTTTACCTTACATTCATAACTCATGATTCATATTTTTGCCATGGTTTGAAAATGGAGGTAAGGTATGCTGAACAGCAGAGTCATAACGAGCTGGAACAACAATAGTTGTGGTTTCCTCTTCAAGACTCTGTTGAGGGAACACCTGAGGCTCAGTCTGCAAAGGCTGAATAAAAGACAAGCAGAAGGAAGGCGCATGGGTGGAGGAGGCTGACTCCTAGCATGAGTGGTTGAACCCAAGGGTTGCGCTTGCTGAGCGGTTGGCGGAAGCGGAGTAGCAAGTTCCAGTTCCTGTGGTGTGAGCGGAGCGCGATGAGGAAGAGGCTGCGCAGAACAAGGTAAATGTCTTGCAAGCTGAGGCTCCTGAGGCGCAAGGCTAAGGTGTTGTGGTGCTTGCCTTGTGGAGGGTTGAGCTCGCTGCAGCGAGAGCTGAGGAGACTGACTCATGGACGGGAGAGGTTGTTGTACCTCAACCGAGTGTTGCATCACTGGTGGAACAGCAAGTGGAGGCGGAGGAAGAGAGGTATAATCCTCCTGATCCCATTGTAAAGGTTGCCTTAAGGAAGGCGGAGGCTGAACACCACTGGGAACAGCAAACTCAGCACGTGGCTCAACATCGTACGCCTGGCAGGTGATACTGCGATCAGGCGGAGCGAGCGTAGTCGGAGAGAGTGTAGGCGGAGGCGGAGGAGCAACACTCTCAGCCCGACACTCACGCATCAAGTCCGAAAGCTGTGCTTGCATGGACTGTAGTAGAGTCCACAACATCGTACGCCTGGCAGGTGGTACTGCGATCAGGCGGAGCGAGTGTAGGCGGAGGCGGAGGAGCAACACTCTCAGCCCGACACTCACGCATCAAGTCCGAAAGCTGTGCTTGCATGGACTGTAGTAGAGTCCACCACATCGTACGCCTGGCAGGTGGTACTGCGATCAGGCGGAGCGAGTGTAGGCGGAGGGAGTGTAGGCGGAGGCGGAGGAGCAACACTCTCAGCCCGACACTCACGCAACAAGTCCGAAAGCTGTGCTTGCATGGACTGTGGTAGAGTCCACAACATCGTACGCCTGGCAGGTGGTACTGCGATCAGGCGGAGCGAGCATAGGCGGAGGGAGTGTAGGCGGAGGCGGATGCGCAACACTCTCAGCCCGACACTCACGCATCAAGTCCGAAAGCAGTGCTTGCATGGACTGTAGTAGAGTCCACTTGGGGTCGGCAGAAACTACAGTAGGCTGAGGTAAAGCCTTAACAGTCGAGCTCTGTTGTGGCAGAACCTTACTCCTCTTAGGCGGAGTGCATTCAACTGATGATTGAGGAGAGTCAGAGCTAACCCAATGACTGTGAACTCTAACTTCGTACGTCTGGCATAGGTCTGGACTTTACGTTTAAAAGGTCTTGAGACCTGAGACCAGCGTTTTCTCCCCTAATTTCTTCTGCAGACGAGCAAAATAAGGGCTCAATCGTCTGCGGGTGGGAGTGACGGTCTCGGTAAGACACGCCCACAACCACCGAGGATACTTCTGTGCGCCGATCAAGGCCTGCTGAACCCTTCTGCCCTTCGACATTGCTTCTCCCCTGGGCTTGGGAGCTTGCAAGAGGTCCCGGACTGGGAGGACGACTGGCGCGCACAAAAGTACCCTCACGCACATTAATCACTTATCACTTTGATTTCTGTTTGCACTTATTTCACTGAACTCGAAACTTTAAGTGGTTTGTACCTGAAACACGCAATTCTATCCTTTTTCAAAAGTTAGTAATTGCGAAAACAGAATTACAATGTAACAGAAAAATCTAATGAAAGATAATTCAGTGGCTGGAAAGAGACTAAACACTAGATCACTCTAGAAACGTTTAGTTTCTTCCCCTAAAGAGACTAGGGAGAAGAGCAAAAACGATAACGACGTTACTCGTACGCCTGGCAGGCTTGAACGAAACGTTTATCCTCTTTCTCCCTCCGTCTCTATCTCTCTCTCTCTCTCTCTCTCTTGACTTAGAACCTGAGAGAAGAGCCCAATCATATATATCGTTAAAACATATTATTGTTAAAGGAAAAAACTGAAAAGTTCCTTTATTAGGATCAAAACCATTAAGTTAAGAAAGAATGAACAAAACGCTAGACACGGTTACTCTTACTGCAACGTGAAACCGTGAACATTCTTCTCTATCGTAACGATAGAGTGCAAGTTGAACGTTCTGAACGTCAACAACTGCAGAGACAAAACAAAACGTTAGTTCAACTTTGAAAACAGTACGAGACTATCAAAGAAATTCTTTCAAACTCTGTGGCGGAAATAGCATAATATGTTAACAGGTAAAACCGAAATGACGGGCTCAATGTTAATTAACTTCGGTACCAAGAAAAGACCGCCTACTATTAGGAAGGTCGAATATAAACAAATATAAAAATTAATTTTAATAAGTTTATAATAAAAGGAAGTTAATCTATAACTTTTGTTAAGCAAAATTAAGAAAGAGAGTCTATACTCTCTTAGACACCAACACTTCCGTCTAAGGCAGTGGTTCCCAACCTTTTTCAGCTTGTTACCCAATTTAGCATGCCACATTAAGCATGTTACCCCTTTCACAAAATGTTGTCAACATTTATATATATATGGCTAAACTAAAACACTAGAGATAATTTCTTTTATTTATTGTATTAGTACATTTTGCATCTCTAATGACTTACCAAAGATGTCAAGAGCATCAGCGAGATGGTTGGAGTTGGATATTTGAAGCTAGTTGAGGAATTCTTGGTTTCGTGGTTGAAAGTGCCAGCCTGGCATCGTTTGCAACATTCAAGCGAGTCCTTTTTTTTTGTTTTCATCCCCAGCACAGTTGAGAACCCCTTCTCGCACAGATAAGTTGTTGAGAATGATACCAACAACTTCAAGGCTCTCTTGGACAGAGTTGGTGAGTCGGCTAGTCGTGAAATCCAAAAGGAATTTTGGTTTTGGAATTTGATTTTCAAGGCTTCATTGGCTTGCATTGTGATCCTTTGCATGAATGGCCTCATCAGGTACAGAGAAGGGATGAATGATCCACTGAAGACTGGCTGTTTCTTGGTCACTCTCTGGAAAGTAGTGATGCATGCTTGTTTCAAGCCCCTTCAAATGGTCGCTCATCTCTTTGTTGATGGTCTGTAGAAGAGATCCAGTATCATGACTATTCTCCTCAATAAACTGGTCTAGAGTGGGGAACTGGACGATCACTCCTTTCTCCAAGCGCCGAATCCAGAGTCTCAGTTTCGCCAGAAATGCAGCCACAGTGTGACGGGCATCAATGACAGTCGTGTTTCGGCCCTGGAGTTGCAGATTACCACTGTTCAGCTCCGCAAATATGTATAAACTGCACAGGACAGTACACATACATACCAGCTCATGTCCACCTCGGCTGATGCTCACAGAGAAACTGGCAGTGTGAAATAGAGGCAGACTCGGGCAGTGAGTGACGCGTACTGGACTCGTTGATTAGTCATTGGGGTTACTGAGTGACTTGTGTCCTGAAGCATACTTGTGAAAATACTTTTCGGTTACCACACACTTAACCTATATATTTTTTCTTTTCTAATAATGTATATTAGTTTTTGATATTTATTGTTATTTGGTTTAGCTTTGTTACTTACTTATAATAGGTTTACTTTACAACTTAAAATACTAAGACTAAGTTAACATTAATCCTAATACCAATGCTTACTTGATTTTCAGAATTCTTAACATTTTTCTGTCACCCCTCCATTACCCCCGAAAAATTGCTAAATTACCCCCAGGGGGTAATTTACCCCCAGGTTGGGAACCAATGGTCTAAGGGAAGGGTCGGCCATTGAAAGGTGAACGAGAGTTCATACTCTCTACGCCACCATAATTAATCAAATTAATTCCAAAAGCTAACTAAGCTAATATAGAAGTTTCCAGTAAAGCGACAGCCGAAATCAAAGAGAAATACTTCACCAAAGTCGTGAAAATACTCCAAGAACATAAGCGTATCCCAGAACGTCTTGCCGGAAGCACGACAGAGGAATAATTGAGGAGGTGTCAACAAGAAGTACTTGAGTACCTGGCCACAGGTGGCGCTGGTAAATACACCCCCTTCTAGTATTGTGATAGCTGGCGTATCCCTCCATAGAATTCTGTCGGGCAACGGAGTTGACAGCTACATGATTATCGGGTAAGTTTAATATTGAAAAAAATAAGTAAACACTCTTGAAGTTTAGAAATTGCATGGAAGAAAAAACAAAATTAAAACTATTAACAAACACTGTTTGGTTATAATATAAAAATTGTCTTATAATCATTATTGTACCATACTAAAGTAAACTCCTTCACTCACAAATACACTAGAATACTTACATAAAAATTATGTAAGCAAACCTTTAATTAAAATAAAAATTTACCTGATATGAACTGACTGATTGTTTTTCCTTCATAAACTAGATGATAATAATGTAATAAAAAGAAACAAAAGGATGCTCTTTTAAAAGAGGCCTTTAAATGAGAGAGAGAGAGAGAGAGAGAGAGAGAGAGAGAGAGAGAGAGAGAGAGAGAGAGAGAGAGAGAGAGAGAGAGAGAGAGAGATTGTGTCTTTAACACCATCTATCATATAAAGTAATTTAATTAACTAAAATAATTTGCCAACCCAATTCTCATCCTGAAAACATTCCGCATCACTTCAAGTACAGTACTTTCTGTTCTCAAAATACAATAGCAAACAAGATATAGATTATACCCAAGTGGGCTAGGGCTATCGGTACTGCTTTCCTTTAAATTAAACTCTGGCAGTTATGTGCAAAAATATACTTTGTATCACAGGTATTTTTTTCAAAATCAAAGCTGCATATAGAAGAAAGGAAAAATGACTTAGATGATTATAATCATGCCTATTTCTATAAAAATTATTTGGCTCTGCTCAAGATTCTAGCAAAGCCCATATCACCTCGGGAAAGGAAAATTACGAGACGGTAAAAGACAAAGGAAAATTTCAGATGTACAATACACTGTGGTAGAAGTTTTTATACTTGGTCTATTGAATGCAGCAGTTTTTTTCCAAGTCTGCCTCAGGAACACTCTCACTATCAGTAGTATGTTTTGGAGAGGATCCACCACTGACAAGTTCTTTTAAACATTCTGCCTGATGCATCCATCTATTTACTTCTTCAACCAACAGGTCTTTTCTACGACCTTTAGGTTCGTTTTGCAATAAATCAAGAAGTTTACCGAGGGCCAGTGTGTATTTCTCTAAAGCAATGGCATAACTTCCTTCATGTGCATACAACTCACCTGATGCGGCAATTTCCATGGCAGCCTTGATCTGGGGTGTTGTTGCTATTAGCTTCAGAAGTTCGTCTCTGCTGCCTTTGTATTCTTTAGATGCTGCTGAAGACGATGATCCAGAATCTTGCTTTTGTAATTTTGGAATTCTGGCATTCTTGACAGTTTCACTATTATTATCAAGGATTTTTTTCAGCTCTTCTGTGCGATTTAAGTACTCGTTGACTTTACGCCTTATGGCACTTCTTTTTGAAGCATCTGGTTCCACATGGAGGACAGGAACAAGATACTGAAGAGCTTCACTATAAAACCTGGGGGAGGGGGTAGGAAATGAAATATGAAGACTCAATATATAAACACAAATACAATATTACAATTATATTCCCTGAAAGTATTATGAAAAACAGGATTCTGGCTCAATTTAAATAAAAAAAAAAAACTTTCAATAAATATTCAATTTCATGCATTGTACTTTAAGCAAGCTTTTTGCTTTTATCACTGCTCAACAACCTGACAGCTTAACAGAAAAACGATAAATTCGTAGGTAATTTGTATTTTTCCTAACTATACAAACCTTAGCTATTTAATATGGGCTATTACTTTCGGCGTAGCTGAAATGACAAGCCATTAGAATTTTAACGAGGGTTTACTACCCCACCGCTAGTTAGCAGGGGGTAGGGAGGGTAGCCTGCTTACCCCCCCCCCCCTCACACACACCTGTGATGAGCTCACTTTGCTTAGAGGTAGGACTTCATGGGAGATAGGGCTGGCGGCCAAGTTTGATTAAATAGCAAAGTTTGTATAGTTAGGAAAAATACAAATTACCTACGAATTTGCCATTTGTTCCGTAACTGAAATACAAACCACGCTATTTAATATGGGTGACTCACCCCTTAGGAAGGGTGGTAAGTCCCAGCCAGTACTGGCTTTTGGCTTTGCCCGGGGACTCAGTATCTGAGTGTGTCAGAACTCAACAATGAGTCCCTATACCTCGCTAGAACCTTGCTGCGCAAGGGCTGCGGCCTACGTAAGCTGTGTGTGAAGGTCTGAAGTGTGACTCGTCCTAGGAAGTTGACCTGTAGTCCCTTAGAAGGCAACTTTAGGCTAGGACTCTCCCAATACCACCTCGTCAGGGTATGGGGACGTGACAGTATTATCTTAATACTCGGAACACAAGGAAACATGGTTTACCTGCAGTGATTTGAGGTCAGCTGTGCAGAGAACCCAGGATGCTGCTTTCCCCAAGAGAGGGGAGGATGAAAAGAGTAAGGGCCAGACAAATCTTTTCATTCATGCAGACTAAGACCAGGTAACAATGCCCTCAACCTTCTGCTACTTGTCCACTAAGGAGCTTGAGGTTTTAAACCAGCTATTGTGCAGCCACCACAGGGCCGATAGAAAACGTATCGAGCCTCCTGTGGGTCACGTTGTGACGGTAGTGGGTTGTGAAGGTCGTCGATGCTTCTACACCCCAGCTTGAAGGACCTGCGTCACTGAGAAATTTCTCTTGAAGGCCAGGGACGTAGCTACGCCCCTGACATCATGTGCTCTAGGGTGACATGATGGAGGAGGGTCTGGATTCAGGGACAGATGGATCACCCTACGAATCCATGCCGAGAAGGTGTTCTTGGTGACCCTCCTCTTAATTCTCCCAGTGCTAACAATATTTGCACCTGGGGACGGACTGTAGCCGTTCTTCTGAGATATAACCTCAGACTCCTTACTGGACACAGTAGGAGAAGGTCTGGGACATCTGTTACAGAACGGAGAATCGAATCCGGAAGGAGTTGAACCAAGCACCCAGCCCCCCGTGATTTTGAGTCTTAGCACCAAACCCAGGGACGAGTTTAAACGTTACCTTCCTCCATACCCTTGCATGGGCGATGTCATATGAGACCATGAAGTTCACTGACTCGCTTGGCCGAAGCCAAAGCTAGTAAGAACACCGTCTCCCAAGTTAGGTGGCGAACTGAAGCTTGCGTAATGGTTCATAGTGAGGTCTCTTAAGAGACCTGAGAACCCGAACCATGTTCCATGGAGGAGGTCTCACATCCGACTAAGGGCAGGTAAGTTCATAAGTTCGTATGAGTAGGGAAAGTTCCAGCGAGGAAGAAAAGGTCATTCCTTTGAGCCTAAGGCTAGACTTAAGGCCGAGCGATAGCCTTTCACCGGCGAGACAGAAAGGCGCCTTTTCTTCCCGCAAATACACGAGGAACTCCGCTATTGCTGGAATAGTGGCATCTAGTAGAGAGATACCCCTTCCAAGATACCAACCACCGAAGACTTTCCACTTTGCCTGGTAGACACATGCGGATGATTTTCACAGATGTCTAGCCATCCTAATCGCAACTTGTTGCGAAAATTCCTCTCTCAGAGAGGAGATGCTGGATAGTCACCAGGCTCGAAGTCGTAGCAAAGCTACAGCTTTGTGGAAGATGCTGGCATGTGGTTGTCTGAGTAGATCGTGTCGTGGAAGGAATTCTCTCGGAAGTTCCGTTAGGAATTGCAGAAGGTCCGGAAACCATTCCGCGTGATGCCATAGCGGAGCTATGAGGGTCATTGAAAAATTGACCGATATTCTGGTCTTGTTGAGTACCCTCCTCATCAGACAGAACGGGGGAAAGGCGTACACGTTCATGTCGTCCCCCTGTTGTTGAGAGGCATCTTGCCTGAGTGCCTTGGGATCCGGGACTGGGGGGAAGTATGGTAGAAGCTTGAAGATCAGCGCTGTCGCGAACAGATCCACAGTCGGGGAATCCCCACAAAGTCAGGACTTTGTTGGCTACTAGATGACACAAAGACCACTCGATACTCACTATCTGAGACGGTCTGCTCAGGTTGTCGGCGAGCACATTCCTTTCCTCTTGTCTGGAATGAAACGCGCCGATAGTAGAATCGAGCGGACTTCGGTCCATCTCAGTGTCTCTACTGCAAGATGGGATAGCTGCTTCGAAAAGGTACCTCCTTGCTTGTTGATGTAAACCACTACTGTGGTGTTGTCGCTCATTACCACCACAGAGTGACCTGCCAGGTATTGTTGGAACTGCTGAAGGGCCAACAAACCGGCCTTCATCTCTAGATGATTTATATGGAGGCACTTTTCTAATTCTGACCACAGGCCTGAGGTCCTGTGGTACAGAACGTGCCCCCCCCCCCCCCTTCTTTGAGGCGTCCGGAAACAGCATTAAATCCGGGGGAAGGACAAGATGATCCACTCCTCTTCGTAGGTTCTCGTCTGTCACCCACCACTGGAGGTCCGTCCGTTCCGCAGGACTCATAGGGATCATGACGTCCGGGGAATTGCAACCTTTATTCCACCGGAACTTGAGCTGCCACTGGAGAGATCTCATCCTGAGGCGATCGTTGGGAACTAGACGAGCCAAGGATGAAAGGTGACCGAGGAGACGTAACCACGATTGGGTTGGAAGCTCTTCTCGACTGATGAAAGGGCTTGCGACCCTTCTCAGCCTTGCTATCCTGTCGTCTGATGGGAAGGCTTTGTGGAGATTGGTGTCTATAATCATGCCTAGGTAAACCAGTCTTTGAGTGGGAAGCAGAGAGGACTTCTCGAGATTTACCATGATCTCCAGATCCTGGCAAAGTCGTAGAAGTTTGTCTCGGAGTCGAAGAAGGGATGACTCCGAGCCTGCTAGGATCAGCCAGTCATCCAGTTAACGGAGGATACGGATTCCGATCCTGTGTGCCCATGATGATATCAGGGTGAACACTTCTGGTAAAACCTTGTGGTGCTGTGGAGAGACCGAAACACAGCACCTTGAACTGGTACCCCTTGTGGTCTAGGCTGAATCCTAAGTACTTCCTTGAAGACAGATTGACTGGGATCTGGAAGTACCTGTCCTTCAGATCCAGTATACACATGAAGTCTTGCGGCTTCACTGCAAAACTGACCGTGTTTGCGGTATCCATGCTGAACGGAGTTTGCTTTAATCTGGACTTCTGCCCTAAAGGGCCGCCCCCTTGCTGATCCCATGGCAAGGGAGCTAAATGACACCGGATTCGTCCTCAGGGGAGGTAGAGATGTTGTGAACGGGACGCAATACCCCTGACTGATTACGGAAATCGTCCAGGAATCGGCCCCGAGTTGCTGCCACCTGTCTGCGCAAACTTGCAGGCATCCTCCCACTGCGGACCTGCAGGGGGACTGCCAATCCTAGCATTTGCGGCCTCGGCTGCTCCCTCTAGGATTCTTCCCTTCCCTGGAGGACTTCTTGCCTTTCTTGTCCTTGACCGGAAAGGGCTTAGACACCACTGTCTTCGCTGCCGTTGTTTTGGTGGGGCTGGGGTGCTGGAGGTTTATAGGGCTTGAATGTCAAAGCCCTATCTAGGAAGGAGTCTTGGTGACTTCCTTCACCTCTCAGCAGCCTGCTCCACGTCCTTAGGCTCAAACCGGTTTGTTTCCATAACAGAAAAATGTCTGAGCCTGTAGATTCTGGTGCTAGGGGCCTCCTGGTATTGTCTTGGAGTCCTTTGACTCCCTCCTGGGAGGGATGTAGGACTCCAACAACGACGGAGGCAGGCTCTTCTCCACCCTTATTCGAGAAGACTTTACCGCGCGAGGTGGAGTTTCCCCCAATGGTGTGATGGGGGAACTTCTCACCTCACGTGACTCTCCTGACGACGGGAAATCTTCGTCCGAAGGGGAGGGAGAAAAGTCTGAGGGGGGGAAGGTGCCTGCCTCGAAGACTTACGAGGAGACAGCTTAGTCCTCGGAGAAGTTACCGCGTCCGAAAATCCTCTTTCCCTCTTCAGGGGAGTATATGCAGCCAAGGATTTGTGGCCCAACTCAGAGAGAACAGGCTTGAAAGCCTGTGCTACCGCTCTGATTAGAGCCCCAAACCAGGGCTGACGGCTGCGCTGTCAGACACTCCCTCTGGAGGAGTCGCCTGTAAGAAGAAGGAAGATAAGGAAGAAATGTCCCTAGACCTTTCTAGAACCTTCCCCCCTACCGGCAAGCGCGCTGTTCTGTGCTTGCGGGGGGGGGCAATGCGGTGATGGCGCCCTTACCGCGCGTTGTACGGCAGCCTCTCACGTGGGAGGGTATTAGCGATTGTGCTGGGGAGCGCGCTGGTGCTTGCGCGATGGGGAATACCCGGGGCTCGCGCGCGGGAGACTGCTAGAGCGCTCGGACGCGCGAGACTTCATAGAGTGTGCAGGAATCAGATTGACGTGCAGGATCAGAATGAAGAGCCCGGCGGAAGACCATCGGCGCGCGAAAGACTATTGGAGCGCGCGGGAGACCATCGGTACCCGTGCCCGGACAAGATCGTCGGCGCTTGCGCGCGGAAGAAGATCGTCGGCGCTTGCGAGCGTAAGAAGTTCGGCGAGCGCGCGCATGAGCTAGGTTGAAGGGTCAGCTGGCAGGACGATCAGGAACTGGGATTTGTCCTTAAAAAAGGGTGGGCATCCCTCGATGAGGACCGTAAGCAGGTCTGCTTTAGAGTCCAGGACCGAAGTCCTTCGTTGCAGCACAAGGTTGCACTGGTAGATCGGTAGGTCAGCTGGCAGGACGATCAGGTACCGGGATGTGCCTTTTGGAAGGGCCAGTAACCACCGATGGGACCGTAAAGGTCCGTGCTAGAGTCCAGGACCGAAGTCCAAAGGACCACGTTGCAGCACAAGGTAGAGGTCACTGAAAGTTCTGCTTGATCCTCCGAGGCGGAGTCTCTATGAGGGACCTCTCCCGCGAACGAGAGAGGTGCCCTTCGTAGAAGAGACTTGAAGACACACATGGTGAATCCCCTTGGGGTCGTTGGATCAGCAAGCTGATCTTATCAGAAACGATCCTCCGAAGAGGAGTCTCTATGAGTGGCCTCTCTCGCAAACGAGAGAGGTCACACTTCGTAGAAGAGACCTGAAGACACTCGTGGTGACGCTCCGTAGGACCGTTGGATCAGCAAGCTGACCTATCATGAACGATCCTCTGCAGAGGAGTCTCTATGAGTGGCCTCTCTCGCGAACGAGAGAGGTGACACTTCGTAGAAGAGACCTGAAGACACTCGTGGTGACGCCCCTTAGGGCCGGTGGATCAGCAAGCTGACTTTAACAGGAACGATCCTCCCAAGAGGAGTCTCTATGAGTGGCCTCTCTCGCGAACGAGAGAGGTGAACACTTCGTAGAAAAGACTTGCCAAGACTATTCTCCACCCCTGAAGGAAGAGAAACTCCGCAAGGGGGGAGAAAAGTCTGGCCAAAGGGCAGCAACAGTAGTCAAAGGCGATGAATTTATTAAGGTATGAGAAGTTCTCCCTCCGAAAGGAGAAAACCTCACACCTGGGGAGGAAACCTCCCTCGTAAGGGAAGTTGTCCAACCTCTGGAGGCGAACCTCCTTTAGCGTTCTAAGATGATCCGAAGTGCTGGCACGTTGTCACGGGAGTACTTCTAAGAAAAGGGATAACGCCCATGACGACGTCCCTCAGGGACGGCAGCTACAGCAAATTCCCCAGTCATGAACAGGACAGTTCGGCGGAGACAATAGGCTCTGTTTCGTTGGCACTCTTTAGTCGAACGAAGAAGAACTGCATAATTAACTGGGAAAATAAAATTAAATCATTATTTTAACAAATTCCCCAGGAAGGAACTCCAAAGAGAAACCCCGAGGGAATAACATAAAATAAGAATTAAGTATGCGCCCTCCTTACCCAGATGACATCCACGGGAGAAGGGGGGCAGAGAGCAGTAATAAAAACAGAATTATAACAATTATAATTATCTAAATCATCTAAGAATATACACTAAAAGTGAGAACCACTGACCCCCCGAAGGGAAGTGTTCCCCACGGAGAAGCTGAAAAGTTAAAACACAATTAGATTTCACTAAAAATAATTGAGACAAACAACGGAAATAGCAACCTAACCCGCAACGGGAAGGGAGCTATCGTAATAGTACGTAGTTGTAGTAAGGGGTGAACGACCTCAAGTAGAGAGAGACCGTAGTCAATCTAAATAAAGGCCACATTCCCTTCGCTGAGAATCCAAGTTTCCCGTAGGAAAAGAGGCAAAGCGAAGATAATAAATGAATGGAGAGAGTCCAGGCGATGACGGTTCCCTTGCGGCGGCCGAGTTAACGGAAATAAGCCGAAGGGAAGACCGAAGGACCAGAGGGAGAGGTCATTCCCCACGAAGTGGAACTGTGGTGGCCTTGCACTACGCAAGTGTCGTTGTCGTACATCACACACACAGCACAAACATTGAAAAGAAATCTTACTACATTTCTATACACAAATATATACATAAACATAAAGAATGTTTATATATATATTCCAAGTATAAGAAAAAGTAAGTAAAAAGACAAAAGCATTAATATAGCTATACAGTACAAACCTGAGTCCTTTATTAGGGGGGAATGATTTTGGCAAAAGCTGGAAACAGCCATTGAGGAAATTAATGAGGAGCTGGAAGCTACTGGTGGTGAGTTGGGGAAGCCCCAGAACCCTGCCAGCTTGCCAAACCTTCACTTTAATTTTATCTGGGAAGTGAAACCTAAACTCAGGTTCTTATAGCTAGGAAAAATTACAAATTTGGAAGTAATTTATAATTTTCCTAACAATACAAATTTTACGCTATTTAATAGGATTATCTTTCGGCGAAGCCGGAAGACTAGCCATGAAGACTTTAATGCGAGGTGGCAACTACTCAACCACTAGTCAGTGGGAGGGTGGAGGCGGTAGCCGGAGTAACCGGGTACCCCATTTTACTAACATATCAGTGATATTTCCCCACTTTTTCTTTTAGCTCCAGAGAGATTGGATGTGTATGCTCTCTGCTCCTGGTAAGACTTGGCCTTACAGACCATTACTTTCAAACTGCTTTCTCTCTTTCAGGTGTGATTGTTCTCTTTGACCCTCCTCATGCTCGTGTGTCCAAGAACTGAAGGCCGCACTTGTGGCACCTTCAAGTCATCTGTCAAGACCAACGCCCCCTCCTATGTCCGACCTGCAGAGGGCGTTGTTATGAGCAGGGTTCTACTTGCAACAAGTGTAGGGAATGGTCTGCCTCCCAGCGGGAGAGGTTTAGGCGTCGGCAAAAGAAGACATCTAAGAGAGATCCTTCGCCTTCAGGGTCTTCCTCGAGGGCTAAGAGATCTCAGACTTCTCTCACCCCACGACCTCTTCCTTAAGCTCATCCTCGATCTGACTCTTCCGAGGGCTGGTCTAGTAGGAGCATAGACCAATTAACTCCTTGGCAACCTTGGGGTTCCAGAATTACAAATTACTTAGAATAGTTTAAGATCAGTAACAACATGGTGAATGGAGAACTACTGAATTAAAAGCTCAAGATAGAGACAACTGGCGAAATCTAACCGAGGCCCTTGGCATCAATAATAGGTGTAGGAGGAGATGATGATGAGTAACATTAAAATATAACTATCATATATAGTATAAACTATGAAGAGACTTATGTCATCCTGTTCAATATGAAAACATTCGCTACAAGTTTGAACTTCTGAAGCTCCACTGATTCAACTGCCTGATTAGGAGAATCATTCCACAATCTGGTCATACCTGGTATAAAACTTGTAAAATACTGTGTAGTATTGAGCCTTATGATGGAAAAGGTATGACTGTTAGAACCAACTGCATACCTAGTATCATGTGCAGCATACTCCTCTCTGGGAAAATCTGAATGTAAAGGATGGTCAGAGATAAAAATTCTAATGCAACATGCGTAAAGAACTAACTGAAAGACGGTACCAGATTAATATCTAGATTGTGAATAAGAAATTTAATAGACTGCAAGTCCTTGTCCAACAAATTGGGTTTAGTAGGGAGAGCATGGTAACGAATGAATTGGGGGCAAGTTTGACGAACCCCCGTCCTTGGAAGAGGAAGAGCTCCTACAAGAATCACACTGTGATGAAGACTTTCAGTGCTCCAAAGATAGCTGACAGCGATCTCAAGATGTCACTTGTTCCGGAACCCTGTCACAACAGCACTTAGGAAAATTCCACCAGGAGGCACGATCTTAAGGCGCTGGAAGATCACTGGAGACAGACTGTTCTGGCCCCAAGAAGAGCCCTTGTGACTCTGACCAATCTTGAAGCATTGGAAGATCTTAGTGGATAGCAGAGACTATGCGCGGTAGAGTCATAGGGGTCAGTGTCCTGTAATCTTCACATGAGAAGACTGAGCATACGGTGAACAGTCACACGGTGAACAGTCACACGGTGAATGATCACTCAGTGAAGGTGCTTAAGGATACAGGGTTCGGAAAGACCGAGAGTCTGGAGACTGAGTGCAAGGTTGAAGTGGAGGTACTGTACTTTCTTTAAGACTGAAGGATGGGTATTTTGAAATGCACGTCCTTTAGATATGCAAAAAGCATGAAGTCTTCCTCTCTATTGGCAGACCTTTACTATACTAGCCGTCTCCATGTTAAACGGAGCTTGATGAACAAACTTGTTTGGTGGGGAGAGGTCGAAGATTGGTCTCCAGTCTCAAATAGATATCTCTACTGGGAAGAGACAAATGTAGAACCCTGGAAAACCATCTCAAACAACTTTGAATGCATTATTCTCCTTCACCACTTTCACCTCTGTTGCTAAGGCCAGATATTCGGGTAATTTTGAAGAGAACTCTGGAATACCATCTCAGTGAAAGTGAGAGGCAGTCGCAGATCTCCGAATGCTATGCAGTATCTGTCCCAAAGGACTGGAGGATCAACAAGAAGAAACATGGTCAGGCCACTAGGTAAATAAAATATTTTTTTGAGAGTGATTACAGGATGCAGTATCTATATTAGACTGGCTAGCCTGCAATAAATTTTCATTCCAGTTGGTCTGAGAACTTAACCCTGTCCAAGGCCTCATGAGAAGTTCCGACTATGGCAACTCCAGTAAGGTCTCGTGATCTTTAGGTGCCAAATAGCTGATGAATGACTGTAAATCCCGCTGTAACAGAAGCTAAAGTAGCCTGCCAAACTCACTGTACTTACAAATGAGTGTAAGAACGTAGAAAAATGAACACTCAGTCTCTGGGTTCACCACTGCCGGCACTGGACTAGAGTCTAGTGTCATTGGGGGTGTAAAAAATCGAAGATTCCTCTTCACTTGAGAGGGCTGAAGTCTCAACAATCACCTTGGATGACAGTTATTCCTCAAAGAGCAAGCCCAATCCACACCGAAAACGGAACCCATAATGTATTCTAAAGATATTAAGACTTTTTTTTCTTTTGCCTAACCCTCCCGGCCAGACATGGGCTCTTGCATAAAATATGCCCTAAAGAGGTTAAAGAGGGGCCTAATCTGCAATATGGTTCCCTTTTAGAAACCGAATTGACTTTGGCAATCATGCTGCCCAGAAACTGAAGTACAGCATACAGTACATACTTTAGTCTCTGTGATGAGTGTCGGTGAGCACGGAATGGGTGACAAACATAAAGGTCAAGAGAAGACGCACCCGATAGCAGTCCTGGGTGGTTAGTTGTTCTTATTCTCAGTCGGGAGTGCATGAGCATGGAAAACTGCCGGTGCATGGACTAGCTAGGCAGGGTATGAACAGTAAACAAGTGATCTCATTCCTTACTGAGTGAGTGCATTGGGGTGTCTTAGTGACCCAGGAGTCAAGAGAAGAACTATCACAAGGGACTGGTCATGTCGTGATCAATTACAACACTAATCATGGAGTGACTGATCACAAAGGGACTGAGGATCGTATTCCTGATGACACAGAGGGAATCTCTCTTTGCTTGTAAGAATGAGATGACAGTTTGTTGGTTCTGGGGCGGGTAACGCCATTTACTCCAAACGACAGTGCAAGTGCTAGATCTGGTACAAGACGGAACGCCAATAGCATGAGCACAAGCTTCTGTACTGCATAGACATATTCCCTGTCTGGGTCATTCTAGGTGCCTCATTAACTTTCTCATGCTTAAGCAGTGAGATATCGGTTAGAACATCACGTGATTTCTGTCAATCAATCGTCATTGGCTTTTTCAATTTCTTCATCTTTTCAGAAGCAGCAATGTCTGAAGAATCTAACCAGAACGAAGCAGATAAGGAGGAAGAACTAGATTGGGGGAGCGCACATGCCTCTTCTTGCCTGCCTTCATCCGTGCCCTTCTTATTTCATCAACCATATTTATAACTACTTTCATATTTTACAAAGAGAAAGCAAAAAATGTTATTTTTATAATAAAATAAATTTTTTAATATACTTACCCGGTGATTATATAAGCTGCAACTCTGTTGCTCGACAGAAAACTCTACGTTAAAAATCCGCCAGCGATCGCTATGCAGGTAGGGGGTGTACTTCAACAGCGCCATCTGTCGTGCAGGTACTCAGTACTCAATGTAAACAAAGAACTCAATTTTCTCCTCGGTCCACTGTCTCTATTGGGGAGGAAGGGAGGGTCCTTTAATATATAATCACCGGGTAAGTATATTCAAAAATTTATTTTATTATAAAAATAACATTTTTCAATATTTAACTTAGCCGGTGATTATATAAGCTGATTCACACCCAGGGGGGTGGGTAGAGACCAGCAATAAATGTTTACATTATTATGAGCTAAGGATTTTTTATTTCATTTTAGCAGTTATCAAAATAACAAACTTAAAATAAATAAGTACCTGGTAAGGAAGTCGACTTGAACAATTACTCTGCCTTTTTAAGTACGTCTTCCTTACGGAGCCTCGCGATCCTCTTAGGATGCTGAGCGACCCCTAGGAGCTGAAGTATCAAGGGTTGCAACCCATACAACAGGACCTCATCAAAACCTCTAATCTAGGCGCTTCTCAAGAAATGACTTTGACCACCCGCCAAATCAAGTAGGATGCGAAAGGCTTCTTAGCCTTCCGGACAACCCAAAAACAATAATAAAACATTTCAAGAGAAAGATTAAAAAGGTTATGGAATTAGGGAATTGTAGTGGTTGAGCCCTCACCCACTACTGCACTCGTTGCTACGAATGGTCCCAGAGTGTAGCAGTTCTCGTAAAGAGACTGGACATTCTTAAGATAAAAAGACGCGAACACTGACTTGCTTTTCCAATAGGTTGCGTCGATTATACTTTGCAGAGATCTATTTTGTTTAAAGGCCACGGAAGTTGCGACAGCTCTAACTTCGTGTGTCCTTACCTTCAGCAAAGCTTGGTCTTCCTCATTCAGATGGGAATGAGCTTCTCGTATTAACAGTCTGATAAAATAGGATAAAGCATTCTTTGACATAGGCAAAGATGGTTTCTTAACTGAACACCATAAAGCTTCAGACGGGCCTCGTAAAGGTTTAGTTCGTTTTAAATAGAACTTAAGAGCTCTTACAGGGCATAAGACTCTTTCTAGTTCATTTCCAACCACACGATAAGTTTGGAATATCGAACGATATTGGCCAAGGCCGAGAAGGCAGCTCGTTTTTGGCTAGAAAACCAAGTTGTAGAACATGTAGCCGTTTCGGATGAGAATCCGATGTTCTTGCTGAAGGCATGAATCTCACTGACTCTTTTAGCTGTGGCTAAGCATACCAGGAAAAGTGTCTTTATGGTGAGATCTTTCAGGGAGAGTGATTGTAGTGGTTCGAACCTGTCTGACATAAGGAATCTTAGTACCACGTCTAAATTCCAACCAGGTGTAACCAAACGACGCTCCTTCGTGGTCTCAAAAGACTTAAGGAGGTCCTGTAGATCTTTATTGTTGGAAAGATCTAAGCCTCTGTGACGGAAGACTGATGCCAACATGCTTCTGTAACCCTTGATAGTGGGAGCTGAAAGAGATCGTTCTTTCCTCAGATATAAGAGGAAGTCAGCTATTTGAGTTACAGAGGTACTGGTCGAGGATACGGATACTGACTTGCACCAGTTTCGGAAGATTTCCCACTTCGATTAGTAGACTCTAAGGGTGGATGTTCTCCTTGCTCTAGCAATCGCTCTGGCTGCCTCCTTCGAAAAGCCTCTAGCTCTCGAGAGTCTTTCGATAGTCTGAAGGCAGTCAGACGAAGAGCGTGGAGGCCTTGGTGTACCTTCTTTACGTGTGGCTGACGTAGAAGGTCCACCCTTAGGGGAAGTGTTCTGGGAACATCTACTAGCCATCGAAGTACCTCGGTGAACCATTCTCTCGCGGGCCAGAGGGAAGCAACTAGCGTCAACCTTGTCCCTTCGTGAGAGGCGAACTTCTGCAGTACCTTGTTGACAATCTTGAACGGAGGGAATGCATATAGATCTAGATGTGACCAATCTAGGAGAAAGGCATCTATATGAACTGCTGCTGGGTCTGGGATTGGTGAGCAAAATATTGGGAGCCTCTTGGTCATCGAGGTTGCGAAGAGATCTATGGTTGGCTGGCCCCAGGTGGCCCAAAGTCTCTTGCATACATCCTTGTGGAGGGTCCATTCTGTTGGAATTATTTGTCCCTTCCGACTGAGACAATCTGCCATGACATTCAAGTTGCCTTGGATGAACCTCGTTACTAGTGATATGTCTAGACCTTTTGACCAGGTGAGGAGGTCCCTTGCGATCTCGTACAACGTCAGAGAGTAGGTCCCTCCTTGCTTGGAGATGTACGCCAAAGCCGTGGTGTTGTCCGAGTTCACCTCCACCACTTTGCCTTGAAGGAGAGACCTGAAGCTTTTCCAGGCCAGACGTACTGCCAGTAGCTCCTTGCAGTTGAAATGCATTGTCCTTTGACTCGAGTTCCATATTCCCGAGCATTCCCGACCGTCTAATGTCACACCCCAGCCTACGTCCGATGCGTCCGAGAAGAGAACGTGGTTGGGAGTCTGAACAGTCAGGGGAAGACCCTCTCTTAGGTTGATATAGTCCTTTCACCAAGTCAGACAAGACTTTATCTTTACGGAAACCGGGATCGAGACCGCTTCTAGCGTCTTGTCCTTTTTCCAGTGAAAAGCTAGATGGTATAGAAGAGGACGGAGGTGTAGTCTTCCTAGTGACACAAATTGATCCACGGATGACAGCGTCCCTACCAAACTCATCCACAGCCTGACTGAGCAGCGTTCCTTCTTCAGCATCTTCTGGATGGATAGCAGGGCTGGGGGCTGATCGTCTTGTTCAGCAACGTCCTCATCAGAGGGTTCCTCATCCGAAACTGATGAGGAAACGGCAACGGAGTGGGCAACGTCTGACTCGCTGAATCCGGTCGCACTGGTGGATGCGTGACGGAGCCGGACGCAATATCATGGAACTGCTGCACAGTCTGTGAACTGTCAACAACCATGGGTGAGCGAGGAAGCACAGCGTCAACCCGAAACTATCTAGACCGTCTGGGTTGTGCAGTCAACACCCTACCGGGTTGCTGAGGTTGACGCACTGCGTCGCAACAAGTCACCTCTGCTGGTTGTTGAACGTCCTGAACGTCAACAACCACCTCCGAGCGTCGCTTAACGTCAACGTGCGGCTGGCAACCCACACTGGGTCGCATCGGTGGAGGAACCACCTCAACTGGCAGACGCGAGTAGGTTACCTCAGCGTCAACAGGGCGCACAACCGACCGGTTGGAAGGTTGTTGGCCAGAAGGTTCTTCTCCGCATTTAAGTCCTCTATCAAGGACGCAAGCTTGGACTGCATGTCTTGCAGCAAAGCCCATTTAGGGTCTACGGGAGCAGGTGTGGCAACAGACGGGCTTAGCGACTGAGGCGGAACCGTTTACCATCCCTGAAAGCCTTGTTATGCGTGACATAATAGTACAGCAAAACTTCAAAGGCTCGACAACAGCTGAGAAGTTGACCTGTAAACAACTTGGAGCGTCTCCTGGCTAGGCGCCAGGGAGCGTCTACCAGAATTGAGAAGTCTATCTGGGCAGAGGCATGAACTCCCAAGCCGAGAACTTCTCTCGTTTCATATCAGACTCTCGCTCTATAAACCAGTTTAAAGGAAGGGAAAGCAAAGGCTGTATCCCCCAAACTCCTCCTGTTGAAAAACCAGTCGCCTAGCCAACGTAACGCTCTCTAGGAGAGCGAGAGAGCACTAGCTTAAAAACAACGGCTTCGAAGTAGCTAGGCCTAGTGTAAGCTCTGACGTTTAGGCGAACGAGGAGCAGCAGTTACAAGATCCGGACGAAGATCCTTAAAAAAAATCATCATGATTTAATTAAAGTCCATAGGAGGCTAAGCAGCTTAAGGCTCCTCTCCACCTGACAGAGTCCTCAAGGGAATATCAGTAGGAGGGAGAACAGCAACTTCCTCATCTACAGGAACCTTGTCCGATAAAAGCTGAGTCTCTCACTGGTGCATTAGTAGCGGACCAGAACGCAACGTCATGTAACTGCTTGACAGTCTGTGAACTGTCAACAACTGAACTGTCAACCACAACAGGTGCGTGAGGACGTACAGCGTCCACTCGAGACTGCTTTGACTGCCTAGACTGAGCAGTCAAAACAACTCTAGAATGCGGAGGTTGACGCACAGCGTCAAAACAAGTCAACTCCGATTGTTAGTGAACGTCTAGAACGTCAACAGGAGCATCAGCCAGTGGCCTAACGTCCAAATGCGGCTGAAAAACCACACGAGACCGCATCGAGTGTGGTTCTAAACAACCTGACTGACGTGACTAAGCTACGCCAACGTCAACAGTAAGCACAAAGGAACGTTAGGTTGGCTGAAAGCAAGGATATCGATGAGATAAACGGCTAGACTCAACGGACTAATCGGCAGAATAGTCTTCCATAAGGGAGGCAAGCATATACTGCATGTTTTGCCATACAACCCCTTAAGGATCAACGGAAATGGTTGTGGTAATAGACGAGGGTAACGTCTGTGACCGCAACACTTTGCCTACAAAAAAAGACTTTCGGAGTCTGTGTTACGCTTTTGTTAGGCGGCGAGCAGTTATCCGATGACTGCATAGGGTCAGAGCTGTCCTAATGGCTGTAACCAGGACGCTGGACCTGTCCTGAAAGGACTGACTTTCGCTTAAGGGCTTCGAAACCTTGTGACAGGTTTCTTATGCAAAAAGCCTACGGATGGCGAGGAGAAACAACGTCTCTCTCGTCTTATGGTAGGGGAGATCTTGGTAAGAAACACCCGATACCATAGAGGGAAAACGTCTGTTCGTTGGTCAAGGCCTCTCGAACCCATAAGTCTTTTGACATTACTTCTCCCCTGGGCTTGGGAGCTTGCAAGAGGTCCCGGACTAGGTGAACGACAGGCACAAACAGACGAACCCTCGGACGCAACACTGTAACACTTTGCGCCTCGGACGCAACACTGTAACACTTTGCGCATATCACTTTAACACTTCGATTTTCTGTTTTGCACTTATTTCTACCTGAAACACGCAATTCTACCCTTCATTAAAAGGTAGTAATTGCGAAATTAGTAGTATAATGCAAGCTCATAATACCAGCAAAAAACAGAAAACATATTTTAAGATAAAAAGAAAAATCAGTGGCTGGGAAAGAGACTAAACACTAGTTCATATAACTACGTTTTCAATCTCTCACCGCACATAGCCTGGGGACGAGAATAAAAACCTAAAAACGTTTTATCCTTCCTCCCCGTACAGAGACTAGGGACGAGAGTAACACGAGAACAACGTTACCCGCTTGAACGGAACGTTTTCTCTCCTCTCTCTCCCTCCGTCTCTATCTCTCTCTCTCTTTCTCTCTTGATTTCGCACCTAAGAGAAGAGTCCAATTATATATCGTCAAAAAAAACATGTTATTTGACTAAAGGAAAAAACTGAAAGGTTTTTCAAATAAAAAGTTCCTTTAAATTAGAATTTAAAACATTTAAGCTAAGAAAGAATGAACAAAACGTCAGAATCGATTTACTCTTACTGCAAAGTGAAACCGTGATACACTCTCTCTCTATCGTAACGATAGAGCGCATGTTGAACGTCCTGAACGTCAACAACTGCGTAGCATAAAAAACTAAACGTTAGTTCATCTTTGAAAACAGTACGAAGACTATCAAAGAAATTATTTCATAAAATATTACATTTAAAAAGTTTTAAATCCTTTAAAAGCTAAAGACGATATAAAGGGCTCAATGTTGATTAACTTCGGTTTCCAAGTTAGGACCGCCTACTCTCAGGAAAGGTCTATATAAACAAAGCATTAAAATTTATTTCATATGTTTATAAAAAATGGAAAGTTAATCGAAGAGGCCTAATAAAGGCGGAGAGATATAAAATATATAGAGGAAAATCTATAACGTGATAAGATAATTACTAAAAGCCTAAACACACTTCCGTCTAAGGGAAGGGTCGGCCATTTAAAAGTGAAAGAAAGTCCATACTCTCTTTGTCACCATAATTAAATCTATCCAAAACGAGTTCAAGTTTTGAGATGAAGATAAAACACCTGCATAGCGAAAGCTCAAAACTAGAATAGTGTACTTCACCAATAGTTGTGAAAACAAATCCAGTTAGCAACAGCGAATTAGTAGGTCTTGCCGGTAGCCCGACAGAGAGAAAATTGAGTTCTTTGTTTACATTGAGTACTGAGTACCTGCACGACAGATGGCGCTGTTGAAGTACACCCCCTACCTGCATAGCGATCGCTGGCGGATTTTTAACGTAGAGTTTTCTGTCGAGCAACAGAGTTGCAGCTTATATAATCACCGGCTGAGTTAAATATTGAAAAAAATAATTTGAGAGGCAATAGGAGCATGAGTGTACTGCTTGTGGCCAAAGACAAAAGTACTTTACTGTGCCTTACTGACTGACAGGGGGAGGGAGCTTCCCTGCCACATGTTGGTAGTTATCAATACCTCATTAAATCTTAATGGCCATTCTAACTTTGCTGAAGTCATAAACTACTAAAGGCCGATGGTTTGCATGTGTGTAGAAACAAATAAGAATGCATTCAAACCTAACCTAACTTGGGGCACTGGTCTCTAACCTTACTATGGTGGGATTGGACCACCCAATCTAACCTAGGGCACTATATTGGTAATACAATAATATTTCCTAAATCGAAGATGATTTTTGGTACAGTACTGTAATTAAATCTTAACATGATTACTTATATAAAAAATATTGTAGTAAAGTCTATCAAAAACTAAACACAACACAAATATTTGCTGTTGCATATTGTTATTCATACATGTTTTCTTCAGGTTTCAATGAGATCTGAAAGTTATCAAGTTATCTTGTACTAAAATTTTTAAACTAATTATTTCAGATGGAAAGGAAGGTCAGGTTTATTCAAAGCACACAGTTATATATATATATATATATATATATATATATATATATATATATATATATATATATACACACATTATATATATATATATATATATATATATATATATATATATATATATATATATATATATTTATATATATACACACATTATATATATATATATATATATATATATATACACACATTATATATATATATATATATATATATATATATATATATATATATATATATATATATATATATATTATCTTAATGTTTTGAATCCAGCTCTGGTCTAAACTTTAAATTTACCACTGTACTAAAGTATACTTTTTTTTTTTTTTTTTTTATAAATTATCTACGTACAGTAATTAAATTACAGCCTATTACCTTTGCTTTAATCAGAATATGTTATTTTTATTAGTAAAATAAATTTTTGAATATACTTACCCGATAATCATGTAGCTGTCAACTCCGTTGCCCGACAGAATTCTATGGAGGGATACGCCAGCTATCACAATACTAGAAGGGGGTGTATTTACCAGCGCCACCTGTGGCCAGGTACTCAAGTACTTCTTGTTGACACCTCCTCAATTATTCCTCGGTCCACTGGTTCTCTATGGGGAGGAAGGGAGGGTCGATTAAATCATGATTATCGGGTAAGTATATTCAAAAATTTATTTTACTAATAAAAATAACATTTTTCAATATTAAACTTACCCGATAATCATGTAGCTGATTCACACCCAGGGGGGTGGGTGAAAAACCAGTGTACAAGACTAAAGGATAGCTAAGTATCCCGTATTTCATATAATCAGTTATCCACAATAACAATGAAATAATAAGTACCTGGTAAGGAAGTCGACTTGAACCGTTACTCTGCCTTTAATAAGATCGTCTTCCTTACTGAGCGCAGCGTTCCTCTTGGGAGGCTGAATCAACTCAAAGGTGCTAAAGTATACAGGGCTGCAACCCATACTAAAGGACCTCATCACAACCTTTAACCTCGGCGCTTCTCAAGAAAGAATTGACCACCCGCCAAATCAACAAGGATGTGGAAGGCTTCTTAGCCGACCGTACAACCCATAAAAAGTATTCAAGAGAAAGGTTAAAAAGTTATGGGATTATGGGAATGTAGTGGCTGAGCCCTCGCCTACTACTGCATTCGTTGCTACGAATGGTCCCAGGGTGTAGCAGTACTCGTAAAGAGACTGGACATCTTTGAGATAGAATGATGCGAACACTGACTTGCTTCTCCAATAGGTTGCATCCATAACACTCTGCAGAGAACGGTTCTGTTTGAAGGCCACTGAAGTAGCCACAGCTCTCACTTCATGTGTCCTTACCTTCAGCAAAGCAAGGTCTTCTTCCTTCAGATGAGAATTTGCTTCTCTAATCAGAAGCCTGATGTAGTAAGAAACTGCGTTCTTAGACATTGGTAGAGAAGGCTTCTTGATAGCACACCATAAGGCTTCTGATTGTCCTCGTAATGGTTTTGACCTTCTTAGATAGTACTTAAGAGCTCTAACTGGGCAAAGTACTCTCTCCAGTTCGTTCCCCACCATGTTGGACAGGCTTGGGATCTCGAACGACTTAGGCCAAGGACGGGAAGGAAGCTCGTTTTTAGCCAAAAAACCGAGCTGCAAGGAACATGTAGCCGTTTCAGATGTGAAACCTATGTTCCTGCTGAAGGCGTGGATCTCACTTACTCTTTTAGCTGTTGCTAAGCACACGAGGAAAAGAGTCTTTAATGTGAGGTCCTTAAAAGAGGCTGATTGGAGCGGTTCAAATCTTGATGACATTAGGAACCTTAGGACCACGTCTAGATTCCAGCCTGGAGTGGACAACCGACGTTCCTTTGAGGTCTCAAAAGACCTAAGGAGGTCCTGTAGATCTTTGTTGGAGGAAAGATCCAAGCCTCTGTGGCGGAAAACCGCTGCCAACATACTTCTGTAACCCTTGATCGTAGGAGCTGATAGGGATCTTACGTTCCTTAGATGTAACAGGAAGTCAGCAATCTGGGTTACAGTGGTACTGGTTGAGGAAACTGCATTGGCCTTGCACCAGCTTCGGAAGACTTCCCATTTAGACTGATAGACTCTGAGAGTGGATGTCGTCCTTGCTCTGGCAATCGCTCTGGCTGCCTCCTTCGAAAAGCCTCTAGCTCTTGAGAGTCTTTCGATAGTCTGAAGGCAGTCAGACGAAGAGCGTGGAGGTTTGGGTGTACCTTCTTTACGTGAGGTTGACGCAGAAGGTCCACTCTTAGAGGAAGAGTCCTGGGAACGTCGACCAGCCATTGCAGTACCTCGGTGAACCATTCTCTCGCGGGCCAGAGGGGAGCAACCAACGTCAGCCGTGTCCCTTTGTGAGAGGCGAACTTCTGAAGTACCCTGTTGACAGTCTTGAACGGCGGGAATGCATACAGGTCGAGATGGGACCAATCCAGCAGAAAGGCATCCACGTGAACTGCTGCTGGGTCTGGAATCGGAGAACAATACAAGAGGAGCCTCTTGGTCATCGAGGTAGCGAATAGATCTATGGTTGGCTGACCCCACAGGGCCCAAAGTCTGCTGCAAACATTCTTGTGAAGGGTCCACTCTGTGGGGATGACCTGACCCTTCCGGCTGAGGCGATCTGCCATGACATTCATATCGCCCTGAATGAGCCTCGTTACCAGCGTGAGCTTTCGATCTTTTGACCAAATGAGGAGGTCCCTTGCGATCTCGAACAACTTCCTCGAATGAGTCCCTCCCTGCTTGGAGATGTAAGCCAAGGCTGTGGTGTTGTCGGAGTTCACCTCCACCACCTTGTTTAGCTGGAGGGACTTGAAGTTTATCAAGGCCAGATGAACTGCCAACAACTCCTTGCAATTGATGTGAAGTGTCCTTTGCTCCTGATTCCATGTTCCCGAGCATTCCTGTCCGTCCAGTGTCGCACCCCAGCCCGTGTCCGATGCGTCCGAGAAGAGACGGTGGTCGGGGGTCTGAACAGCCAATGGTAGACCTTCCTTGAGAAGAATGCTGTTCTTCCACCACGTTAGAGTAGACCTCATCTCTTCGGAAACAGGAACTGAGACCGTCTCTAGCGTCATGTCCTTTATCCAGTGAGCAGCTAGATGATACTGAAGGGGGCGGAGGTGGAGTCTCCCTAACTCGATGAACAGGGCCAGCGATGAAAGTGTCCCTGTTAGACTCATCCACTGCCTGACTAAGCATCGGTTCCTTCTCAGCATGCTCTGGATGCATTCTAGGGCTTGGAAGATCCTAGGGGCCGACGGACAAGTCCGAAAAGCTCGACTCTGAAGATCCATACCCAAGGAGACAATGGTCTGGGATGGAACGAGCTGAGACTCCTCAAAATTGACCAGGAGGCCCAGTTCCTTGGTCAGATCCATAGTCCATTTGAAAATCTCCAGACAGCGACGACTTGTGGGAGCTCTTAAAAGCCAGTCGTCTGACGGAGCCGGACACAAGATCATGATACTGCTGCACAGTCTGTGAACTGTCAATCATGGGCAAGCGAGGAAGTACAGTGACAACCCGAATCTGTCTAGACTGTCTGGGTCGTACAGACAACTCCAAAACGGGTTGCTGAGGTTGCCGCACTGCGTCACAACAAGTCACTTCTGTTGGTTGTTGAACGTCTTCCCCGTGACACATTGACTCCGTAAACAAAAAATCCTCTAACAAGGACTAAGCTTGGACTGCATGTCATGCAACACAGCTCAAGGTCTATGGGAGCAGGTGTGGTAACAGACGGGATTAGCGACTGAAGTGGAACCATAACCTTCCCTGTAAGCATGTTATGCTTAAATAAAAGTCCATAAGAGGTTATGCAGCTAAAGGCTCCCTCCAAATGACAGAGTCCTCAAGGGAATATCAGAAGGAGGGAGAAAAGAACTTTCTCATCTACAGGGACCTTATCCTAGAAAAGCTAAGTTCTCTGAGTGAGGGTTCACTGGTGCAAAAGCAGCAGACTAGAAGGCAACGTTATGAAACTGCTTGACAGTCTAGTGAGTTGGCAACAACCCAAGATGTGTGACTGAGAAGCATGCGGTAAGGTATGCAGAGCATGATGTATGCAGAGTATGCTGTATGCAGAGCATGCTGTATGTAGAGCATGTTGTATGCAGAGCATGCTGAATGCAGAGCATGCTGTATGCAGAGCATGTTGTATGCAGAGCATGCTGAATGCAGAGCATGCTGTATGCTGAGCATGTAGTAAGCAGAGCCTGCTGTAAGCAGAGCCTGCTGTAAGGAAAGCAGAGCGTGTGCATGGCGTTTAACATTTCTCAGAAATTCCATGACCAGTGCTAGAGTGCTTTATGCATGCTTGCATGGGGATTAAAAATCAACATAATGTTTACCTTACATTCATAACACATGATTCATATTTTTGCCATGGTTTAAAAATGGAGGTAAGGTATGCTGAACAGCAGAGTCATAACGAGCTGGAACAACAATAGTTGTGGTTTCCTCTTCAAGACTCTGTTGAGGGAACACCTGAGGCTCAGTCTGCAAAGGCTGAATAAAAGACAAGCAGAAGGAAGGCGCATGGGTGGAGGAGGCTGACTCCTAGCATGAGTGGTTGAACCCAAGGGTTGCGCTTGCTGAGCGGTTGGCGGAAGCGGAGTAGCAAGTTCCAGTTCCTGTGGTGTGAGCGGAGCGCGATGAGGAAGAGGCTGCGCAGAACAAGGTAAATGTCTCGCAAGCTGAGGCTCCTGAGGCGCAAGGCTAAGGTGTTGTGGTGCTTGCCTTGTGGAGGGTTGAGCTCGCTGCAGCGAGAGCTGAGGAGACTGACTCATGGACGGGAGAGGTTGTTGTACCTCAACCGAGTGTTGCATCACTGGTGGAACAGCAAGTGGAGGCGGAGGAAGAGAGGTAAAATCCTCCTGATCCCATTGTAAAGGTTGCCTTAAGGAAGGCGGAGGCTGAACACCACTGGAAACAGCAAACTCAGCACGTGGCTCAACATCGTACGCCTGGCAGGTGATACTGCGATCAGGCGGAGCGAGCGTAGTCGGAGGGAGTGTAGGCGGAGGCGGAGGAGCAACACTCTCAGCCCGACACTCACGCAACAAGTCCGAAAGCTGTGCTTGCATGGACTGTAGTAGAGTCCACAACATTGTACGCCTGGCAGGTGGTACTGCGATCAGGCGGAGCGAGTGTAGGCGGAGGGAGTGTAGGCGGAGGCGGAGGAGCAACACTCTCAGCCCGACACTCACGCATCAAGTCCGAAAGCTGTGCTTGCATGGACTGTAGTAGAGTCCACAACATCGTACGCCTGGCAGGTGGTACTGCGATCAGGCGGAGCGAGTGTAGGTGGAGGGAGCGGAGGCGGAGGAGCAACACTCTCAGCCCGACACTCACGCATCAAGTCCGAAAGCTGTGCTTGCATGGACTGTAGTAGAGTCCACAACATCGTACGCCTGGCAGGTGGTACTGCGATCAGGCGGAGCGAGCATAGGCGGAGGGAGTGTAGGCGGAGGCGGATGCGCAACACTCTCAGCCCGACACTCACGCATCAAGTCCGAAAGCAGTGCTTGCATGGACTGTAGAAGAGTCCACTTGGGGTCGGCAGAAACTACAGTAGGCTGAGGTAAAGCCTTAACAGTCGAGCTCTGTTGTGGCAGAACCTAACTCCTCTTAGGCGGAGTGCATTCAACTGATGACTGAGGAGAGTCAGAGCTAACCCAATGACTGTGAACTCTAACTTCGTACGTCTGGCATAGGTCTGGACTTTACGTTTAAAAGGTCTTGAGACCTGAGACCAGCGTTTTCTCCCCTAAATTTCTTCTGCAGACGAGCAAAAAAAAAAAAAAAAAAATAAGGGCTCAATCGTCTGCGGGTGGGAGTGACGGTCTCGGTAAGACACGCCCACAACCACCGAGGATACTTCTGTGCGCCGATCAAGGCCTGCTGAACCCTTCTGCCCTTCGACATTGCTTCTCCCCTGGGCTTGGGAGCTTGCAAGAGGTCCCGGACTGGGAGGACGACTGGCGCGCACAAAAGTACCCTCACGCACAACACTGACATACTTTGCGCTAATCACTTATCACTTTGATTTCTGTTTGCACTTATTTCACTGAACTCGAAACTTTAAGTGGTTTGTACCTGAAACACGCAATTCTATCCTTTCTCAAAAGTTAGTAATTGCGAAAACAGAATTACCATGTAACAGAAAAATCTAATGAAAGATAATTCAGTGGCTGGAAAGAGACTAAACACTAGATCACTCTAGAAACGTTTAGTTTCTTCCCCTAAAGAGACTAGGGAGAAGAGCAAAAACGATAACGACGTTACTCGTACGCCTGGCAGGCTTGAATGAAACGTTTATCCTCTTTCTCCCTCCGTCTCTATCTCTCTCTCTCTCTCTCTCTCTTGACTTAGAACCTGAGAGAAGAGCCCAATCATATATATCGTTAAAACATATTATTGTTAAAGGAAAAAACTGAAAAGTTCCTTTATTAGGATCAAAACCATTAAGTTAAGAAAGAATGAACAAAACGCTAGACACGGTTACTCTTACTGCAACGTGAAACCGTGAACATTCTTTCTCTATCGTAACGATAGAGTGCAAGTTGAACGTTCTGAACGTCAACAACTGCAGAGACAAAACAAAACGTTAGTTCAACTTTGAAAACAGTACGAGACTATCAAAGAAAATCTTTCAAACTCTGTGGCGGAAAAAGCATAATATGTTAACAGGTAAAACCGAAATGACGGGCTCAATGTTAATTAACTTCGGTACCAAGAAAAGACCGCCTACTATTAGGAAGGTCGAATATAAACAAATATAAAAATTAATTTTAATAAGTTTATAATAAAAGGAAGTTAATCGAAGAGGCCTATAAGAGGCGGAGAGATATAAAATAAATTAAGAAAGAGAGTCTATACTCTCTTAGACACCAACACTTCCGTCTAAGGGAAGGGTCGGCCATTGAAAGGTGAACGAGAGTTCATACTCTCTACGTCACCATAATTAATCAAATTAATTCCAAAAGCTAACTAAGCTAATATAGAAGTTTCCAGTAAAGCGACAGCCGAAATCAAAGAGAAATACTTCACCAAAGTCGTGAAAATACTCCAAGAACATAAGCGTATCCCAGAACGTCTTGCCGGAAGCACGACAGAGGAATAATTGAGGAGGTGTCAACAAGAAGTACTTGAGTACCTGGCCACAGGTGGCGCTGGTAAATACACCCCCTTCTAGTATTGTGATAGCTGGCGTATCCCTCCATAGAATTCTGTCGGGCAACGGAGTTGACAGCTACATGATTATCGGGTAAGTTTAATATTGAAAACAAAAGTTTCAGATTTACCATTAGGATCAATCACTTATGATTCTAAGAATTCAACTCATTAAAAAAAATGATAATGATTCTGAAAATATTACTGAGTTATATTGTACATTATTCATTTCGCATAGCTCTGGCGGTGTCACCTCACCCCTCCTGGAAACCAATTATATACTGGACTGCCCAGGTGGATATGAAAGTCTGAAAATATTACAGGGAGATAACAATATTCAGTATATCAGTAAATATCTCAATGAAGGTGAATTTCTGCGAGGTCTTCATATCTTTTGTGCCGAGCTCATTAAGTCGTCTTAATATCAAAAAGAAATAAACAACAACAATATCTAAAAATATTTAAATACCAACAAGTATAGGCCTAGCGAAGCTAAGCCAACCTATAGTAGTTGAGTAGCATACAATGACTTGCAATATACTGTGATTGGAGTCGGTAAGGATAAATTTCAACATAACATAGCCTAGTGATTTTAACTAAAAGGAAACCTGTGGCAAATACCTGAAAGCCTGTTCATATTCTTGACAGGTGTCATGATTCACTGCAGTTGTAAGAAGTTCTGTAGCTTTGGCAAGGCTGTTTGGTCCTGGCTTGTGATCCAGATCAACAAATGAATGCTTGAAAAACGCATCAAAATCAATCCTTTTCTCAACGTCTCTTTCTAAGCACTTCTGCAACAAATCCCTACAATCTGGTGATATATTGGTTCCATAGGGAACTTCTATAGGTTTATCTTTCTTTATCTTCTCTATCAGCTCTTCCAATGTCTTTGATGAATAAGGAGCTTTTCCAAACAGACACTCGTATAGAATCACCCCAACAGACCAGAGGTCAACCTTAGCGTCATACTTCCGCTTCAAAACAATCTCGGGTGCCATGTAGAGGGGACTGCCTTTGATAGTACTGTTGGTATCATCCTCTGGCATGAGCTGAGCCAGACCGAAGTCCCCAATCTTAAGGATGGGTGTACGACGGGATTTAAGGAATATATTCGATGGTTTCAAATCTAAATGACTGACATTTTCCTCTCTCATGTATTTTAGGGCAGAAGCAAGCTGCTGGAGGAACCTTTGACAAACAGTTTCTGGCAGTCTCTGACGCGACCTGACAAAGTGAGATAAGTCACCGCCACTACAATATTCCATTATAATATAAATATATTTGTCATCCCACACAAAGTCTTTCATTTCCACAATATGCTCGTGTTTCAGCCTTTTCAAGATTCCGATTTCCGAAATGAGATTGTCAAGTGCTGATTTGGACAGGTTAGATTTCAAAACGCACTTCACAGCCACAACTTCACGAACCGTTCCTTTCCTATAGGCTTTGTAGACATCCGCATAGCTACCAGAACCTATTTTCTCAGCTAAAATATAGTTAGGAACAGTGGGAGTGCCACCAGACGATGCCATGGTTAGTGACTTTCAGCAAGAACTAGTGACTTTTAGAGTGCAACTTCCGTATACAGTCAAGGTCCTGCTGGTCCGTCATCCGATTTGTTTACATCTGATATAGATATCGAACACAACTAGATACTGTAATTTAATTGGAAATTTCGTATGGTGTTAAGTAGCCATCTTGTTTCGTACTTTGGATTTCAATCTTAATTTTCTCGTTAGAATATTCCCCTTCCTGCAATCCACTGACTTCTCATCATCATCATAATTACCAGCCAGGCCATTATTTGGCAGATACCTTTTTTTTTAAATTCCCAAAGTTATGAATTATAATCATCAATAATAATAATAATAATAATAATAATAATAATAATAATAATAATAATATCATTATTATTATTATTATTATTATTATTATTATTATTATTATTATTATTATAAGCCAAGCTGCAACCATAGTTGGAAAAGTAAAACATTACAAGCCCAAGAGCCCCAGCAGGGAAAGAAACATTGAATGTTGATAATCAAGAGCAATATAAAAGAAAGTAACCTATCCCAGTGTGAAAAAAAAGAAACAGAAAAGTAAGGGATGAACTATGAAATAGAAAAAAATAGATAAAGAGAAAGGCAAGCATTTGTACCAAGTCAGAATAAAACTTTTATAATACTGTGTGAATTTGGTAAAACTTATGAAAATTAACTACATACCTAGCACTGTCTCGGAAAATCTAATGGTCAAGGAAGTCAAAACTACAAAAATCTTATAGGCCTACAGCTAAAGTTAACTGAACGACAGTTGACAACGATTAATATCTAGATCAGTTAAAAGTTATTTTATAAACCACAAGTTTTCACTCAATAAATTAAGATAAGATATAGTGGTTGATGTCTAGTAATAAGAATATTACTTCATAAATTTCAGAATTTTGAAAAATTGCCCCAGGATTATAGCTTTTGAATTACACGAAGATACAGAAGACTGGTTATCTTTTGTCTTGTCGAGCAGATAAAGATGGGTAGAAAAAATTAAACTCTACAGGAGGATCCGGCATTTAGTTATCAATAAGTTCATCTCATGAGGAAAGATATGTGTAAAAAAAAAAAACATACGGTGTATAGGTGATAGTATACAGCTAAAATATTCAGTGACAGAGAACCATTGGAAACCAACCCCACCAACCACAAAAAAATGAAAAGAGGCTTCTTTTTAACATCATCATACAGTGAAGACACCATTTTGAAAATTAGGTTACAATGCACGCGCAAATCGAAAAAAAAATATTTTTTCCAACTATAGATATAAAAACTGCAACAGTGTGCTACTGTCAGGAATTATAACATCGAAGACAGATAATAGAATGCTCAAGCTATATGAATTTCAAGTTTGGGGAGGGTACGGCATTTATGAAAAAAAAATGCATGCTATCTTAGCGGGCTCGTTCTGTTTTCTCTATTATCAAAGGACAATCACATGAAAGCTTGAATAATGCATTGATTTTGGTGAGGAAATATTATAAAAAATGAATCTTTTTATCATACAAAGTTGCGAATAGTGACTTTTGAATCTGCAAAAATGAGACTACAAATTATGTGACAGAAGCGTACGTTGCACGAGAGCCAAATCAAAAAGAAGAAGAAAAAAAAATTACAGGCCACCCATGAATGGCAGAGGCAATAGACAGTGAGAATCATGTCCTAGCTGGAGAAAGCCCTGGAAACTGACCATATATACACAAGATCAGCGCCCAAGCCCCTCTCCACCCAAACTAGGACCTGAGAAAGCCAGGCAATGACTGCAGATGACTCAACAGATAAACCTACAGGTTCCCCCAAACCCCCTATCCTTAGCTCGCAGGGATGACGAGGTTGCAGCGACCAAAGGTACTAACGAGTTTGAGCGGGACTCGAACCCCAGTCTGGCAATCACCAGGCAGGGACGTTACCGTAACTTCAACTGTAAGGAAAACTCCACCAAAACTAGGACCTGAGGCTGCGAAAGTCAGGCAAGGGCTTCTAATGTCTCGACAGGTAGACATATAGGAGCCCCCGAAAAAGCACATCCTTAGCTCACAAGGAGGGTGAGGTTGCAGACTCTACGAGAAACTATCGAGCTTGAGTGGGTCCTGAACCTGAGTTTGGCAGAACGTCAGACAGGGATGTTTCCCATAGGCTAAAACAATAAAGAAAACTTCAAAGTTTTTGGGATATGGTGTAATCTATCAAGATTGATTGATTGATTTGAAGTTTTCTGACATCCTAACAATAACCTATTAAGAATGTAATGAAGAGATTGAAAAGTCGAAACTCCAAGATATGATTGTTCAAGGATGGAACCCTTCAAGTACAACAACAACAACAACAAATGCAGTCTTTTCTAGGCCATTGCAGAACAAATACCCCAGACATGCCCTTATTCATGTCTGGGGAGTGTCCAGTTTTCATCACCACGCTGGCCACTGCGGATTGGTGATGGTGTGAGATATTCGCCTGATCGCTCACAACAAACCAACTTAGTATGGGTGGCCCTGACTAGTACAGCTTTGCTGCTGATTACGATTCGCAAACCCTTTTACCACGTTCAGGTATCTCCACCCAGAAGTACCCCACCCACACAAAGCCACAAGAGCCTTCATGGTTGTGAAGTTAGTTTCATCAAGCAATAACCACTACATTCATTTGTTAGAGGAAGTGTTATCGCGCAGAGCATAATTAAAGTAAGCATGAGTAGTGGAAAGTAATTTTCCGATCGGTATTTTGTTTGTTTAGAATTCATCAAGCCTTCTTGCATTTCAACATACTGTGGTGTCATGTGCATCGCCATTTGGGATTTAAATAGTTTGGTTTGCATCCTGTTTCTCGTGTAGAATAAACAGTAAAAAAAGATTTTAAAAATCTAGCTTGAATAAACAATGAAAAAATCTAGAGAAAAATTATTCCACACTCTATACATCAGTATTGCGTCAACATTTTTCTTATGGGCAAACAATATTAGATATGAAATTGAGCTAAACAAACAATGCTTTTCATTATTTGCTCTGTGACACGATAAGATACATTTGACCATCACTGATATGCCTTTATCTCACACACGCTACACCATTTACAAGCAATTATCACAGCATGT
>NC_090748.1:8969362-8979362 GCF_036898095.1 Palaemon carinicauda
GAAAATGAAATGACTCCCAGAATACTTACAAGACTATTTTGTAGAATTTGGCATGAAGAGTCAAAACCCGATGAATGGGAGCTAGGAGCGTTGATGAAAATGGCCAAAAAAAAAAAAAAGATCTGACTGATTGCAATAAGTACAGAGGCATCACACTTACGTCAATTGTCATGAAAATATATAGCATGCTTATTCTAAAGAAACTAGAGAGAAAGATTGATGAAAATCTGAGAGATGAACAAGCAGGATTTAAAATGATAGAAGTTGTACTGACCAAATTTTCATTTTGAGACGTGGTACAGCATTGCGTAGAATATTGATATCAACTTTTGATGGCATTTGTGGATTATGAAAAAGTTTTTGATAGTGTGCACCGGCTAATTTTGTGGAGAGTCCTGCGTTATTATGGAGTGCCTCTTAAATATATAAATTTGATTAACTCTCTTCATGAGCATAACAAATACAAAGTTAATGGAGTTCTATCACTGAATTTCCAGTGAACAGCGGAGTACTCCAGGGGAATGTATTATCACCTATGTTGTTTATCCTTTTTCGTGGATTTTGTAATACATAGAACAGTTGTGTATGGAAAAGGATTGCATTGGATTGGTAATAGGAAATTAGCTGACCTAGAGTAGACTGATGATACTGTCCTTCTTAGCAGAAAACCACAGGATTTGCAATGCTTGCTTACCAGAATGTATGGAATATCACAGGAGGTTGGGCTAAAAAGGAATAGAAGAAAGGTAGAGATGATGAGAACTGAATATGCAATGGAAGCTGAAATATCATTGGAAGGAGAAAGGATTAATAAAGTTGAATCATTTAAATGTTCAGGAACTATGATCTCTAATACAAGGTCTCTACAACTGGAGTTTAATGAAAGGTTGAAAAAAAATGAGAAAATGGCTAGGTTAAGTAAAATTTGGAAATAAAATCGCCTGAAATTTCATTTAATAATTAGGTTATATATCAGTTTAGTGAGATCGGTGTTACTGTATGGACATGAACCATGGTATGACAATGAAACAATCTCCAATAGATTTTACAGATTTGAGAACAAAGCCCCATGAGAATATAGGGAGTTAAATGTCAGGACAGAATTAGAAATGATACTATAAGAGAGATTACTCAGGTACCATATGTGGATAAGATCAAGATGAGGGGTAGATGGAGATGGTTTGGGCATGCTCTTCACACTCCTCAAGAGAGATTAGTTCACCAAACTTTCACCTGAGCTCCACAAGGCACTAGAAGAGTTGAAAGACCCAGGCCTACATGGCTGAGGACTATGAAGCGTGAAGTAGGAACTTCTATTTTCTTTTGTATTCTTCTAGTTAAATGATTTTGTCTACAAAGTTATCGAAAAGAAAGCTTCGAGTTCAGGAACAAAATCGGTAACTATTTATGGTTATCGTTAACCACTTTATCAGAAGTAGCAGGTTTAACATTAATTGGAAAGTCTTGTGATTTTTTTTTTATTATTATTATTATTATTATTATTATTATTATTATTACTAGCTAAGCTACAACCCTAGTTGGAAAAACAAGATTCTGTAAGCGCAAGGGCTCCAACAGAGAAAAATGCCCCAGTGAGGAAAAGAAAATAAATAAATAAATAAACAAACCATATGAGAAATAATGAATACTTGAAGTAAAATATTCTAAACACAGTAACAACATCAAAATATGCATTTCACGTATAAACTATAAAAAGGCTTATGTCAGCCTGTTCAACATAAAGACATTTGCTGCAAGTTTGAAGTTTTGAAGTTCCACTGAATCAACTACCCGATTATGAAGATCGTTCCACAACTTGGTCACAGCTGTAATAAAACTTCTCGAGTATTGTGTAGTATTGAGCCTAATGATGGAGAAGGCCTGACTATTAGAATTAACTACATGCCTAGTAATAAGAACAGGATTGAACTGTCAGGGAAGATCTGAATGTAAAGGATGATCAGAATCATAAAAAAAATCTTATGCAACATGCATAATGAACTAACTGAACGACGGTGCCACAGATTAATATATAGATCAGGAATAAGAAGTTTAATAGACTGTAAGTTCCTGTCCAGTAAATTAAGATGAGAATCAGCAGCCGAAGACCAGACAGGAGAACAATACTCAAAACAAGGTAGAAGGAAAGATTAATCCATTGCTGATACTTAGATGTCACAACGTTTCTCTATCACAAATTTGAAAAAAAAATTATTGCCATTTACTGATATATCTCTTATTCGTTTTATCTCATTAATTTCATTTATAGTGTTCACATAACTACTCGGTCTCTTCCAGTCCCTCGGCTAGGGGGAGACAGAGTAGTCCTACCCTAGTGAGAGGGGGCTACCCTGAGAGGTATACTTGGAATCGTCAACTGCCGTGTTGTAGTTAGGAAAGGGGAAAAGGGGTGGGAAGGGTTGAATCCGTCATTTTTGATGGGTCATGTACACTATTATTATTATTATTATTATTACTTGCTAAACTACAACCCTAGTTGGAAAAGTAGGATGCTATAAGCCCAGGGGCTCCAACAGGGAAAATAGATCAGCGAGGAAAGGAAACAAGGGAAAATGAAATTTTTAAGAAGAGTAACAACTTTAAAATATATATCGCCTATGTAAACAATAAAAACTTTAACAAAACAAGAAGAAGAGAAACAAGACAGAACAGCGTGCCAGAGCGTACCCTTAAGAAAGAGAACTCTAACCCAAGAGAGTGGAAGACCATGGTACAGAGGCTATGGCAATACCCAAGACTAGAGAACAATGGTTAAATTCTGAGTGTCCTTCTCCTAGAAGAGCTGCTAAAGAGTCTCTTCTACCCTCAACAAGAAGAAAGTGGCAACTGAACCATTACAGTTAGGTGTTGTCAGGTGTATGAGGACAGAGGAGAATAAGTAAAGAATAGGCCAAACTATTCACTATGTGTGTGTAGGCAACGGAAAAATGAACCGTAACCAGAGAGAAGGATCCAATGTAGCACTGTCTAGCCAGTCAAAAGACCCTATAACTCTCTAGCGGTAGTATCTCAACGGGTGGCTGGTGCCCTGGCCAACCTACTACCTACCTATTATTATTATTATTCGTTAAGCTTCAACCCTAGTAAGAAAAGCAGGATTCTATAAACCTAAGGGCTCCATCAGGGAAAATAGCCCGGCAAGGAAAAGAAATAAGGAAACAGGATAGGGTGCCAGAGTGTACCCTCAAGCAAGAGAACTCTAACTCAAGAGCTGCACGCCAATGGGAATGGAATAATCACATCTATTTAATTTGTTTTAAACCAATAACATACTTTTTCCAAAAGTTAATGATTTTCTTGTAAGAATTTTTTTTGATATTTCGTCCAACTACGAGAGAGAGAGAGAGAGAGAGAGAGAGAGAGAGAGAGAGAGAGAGAGAGAAAGTGTAAAGTTGAAGGTAGTAATTAAATGTTTGTCAGCAGGTCTCAAGTTACTACTTAGGGACATATTTACACTTAATTAAGCCAAAGAAAGATATTGAATATGGTTATTTTGATAAATTTTATAACCAGTAAGGCCTTAAGAAGGTGTAATAAAAATAATAATAATGATAATAATAATAATAATAGTAATAATAATAATGATAATAATAATGACAATAGTAATAATGACAATAATAATAATAATAATGAAATATTCACACTTAATTGAGATATGGAAAGATACTGAATTTGGCTATTTAGCTAAATTTTATAACCAATAAGGCTTTTAGCAGGTGGGTTAATAATAATAATAATAATAATAATAATAATAATAATAATAATAATAATAATAATAATAATAATAATAATAATAAATAAAAAGACAATATTATGCTTATCTTTAAAAAAAAAATTGGAAAATGTACACCATCATCGTTCAGTTTTGAGTCTTGACTTGGAATTCACGGATGACCCAGCAAAATTCGCAATTGGCTATTATCATGCATGAGAATGTCCTTACGTCGGTGCACATGCTCTGCTCGCAAGGGCCTCTATATAAGGAGCGAGGACAGACAACAGATTCACCAGACGAAGTCTCCAGGGGTTGTGCAACCACACGCAGTTTCTTACAAAGGCACAGCTCTGTCCAGCGTTTCTGCTCCAGTGTGGGCAAAACACTGTCTAATCCCAGCTCGCGAACTCAACGGAAGATGCTACTTCTACTGCTCGTATCTCTCTTTTCTGGAGCCCTAGGTAGGATAATAGGATTCTGTATTGTTTTCTCACTTTGTACACATAAAAAAAATAAATAATTCCAATCTGAAATTCTCCGTAAAAATATACTGTTCTCCGCCGTCTTTCCGTAAAATACAGGTGACCGTAACTTTCACCCTACTTTGTTATTATCTTTTACCGGTTGGTGACCGTAATAACACTCCTTTACGTCAATATATCCGTTTTAAAACGGTAAATGCCTGGCGACAGTTATTCCAGGATTTTTACCGTTTTTACGGTAAATTTTTAACAGTGTAGATAAGGTTTTTAATAAGTACTTTGCAAACAAAACTTTACAAGTAAAGGGTTTAAGACATTGATAACAAAATGATGTACATAATTGATCCTACTACTGATTAATATCATTATGAAATCAGAGAAAACATTTTGTTTTTGGTGTGAAAAGTCGACTCGCATATTTTCAAGTTTTAAGAATATTTAACGGTTAAAAAGAAATTTTTACTATATCAAGAGCACACACACATATTATATAGATTATATAATATACATACATCATATATATATATATATATATATATATATATATATATATATATACTGTATATGATACATATATATACATATCTATACGCACATATAATATATATATATATATATATATATATATATATATATATACACGTACATATACAGACATACATACATATACATATATATACATATGTCACACACACACACACACACACATATATATATATATATATATATATATATATATATATATAGCCTATATAAACATACATGGCTTTTCATTAGAAGGGGCTAGGGTTCGATCCCAAGTATGAGGTAGAAATTTATTTCTGTTTGAGCATGATATTGTGTTGATATTTATCCATATATATATATATATATATATATATATATATATATATATATATATATATATATATATATATATATAGTCACCAGTCACAATAACTTCCTTATAGTGATTAGTTTATGTTGATTTCCTGTCCATCAGGAATTGCACAATCACGGGGTAATCCAGAAGTTTAAGTAAAGGATAACACAAATATTTCACTATTACTTGTTCTCTCCATCGATCGTAGATAGATGAATTTTCAGTCTAAATCAGGACTAACACTAAGTGAAAAAAAGGTCAACTGTATAAATGAAGAATATTAAAAGAAATGATAAGACCTCAAGGGGGAAAAGAGGGTTTATTTTTTCTTAACTATATTACCTGGCAGGAAGAGAAAGCCAAAGATCCTTTAAGGAAGGTAGAGTTGCTTCATTTCATTGCTTTAAAGAAGGAAAACTAATGAAAATGCAGCTACAATTTTACATCTTACAATCGAAGAAAAATCAGAGTAATGAAGAAGATCCTGAACCCAACTTAGTAACTGATTTTGAGAGTAATAAAGCACCAACTGTCTTGTTTCTTGGACAGACAAGAATATGGCTTTATGATCTTTACTCTGTGGTGGCTCGCTTCGCTCGCAATTGAACATATCTCATTGCTCCTCTGTTCAGGCTAGCAGCACATGGATGTGCTGCACATATCAGTCGCTTGAGTCACTATCAAAGTGTAATTATTATGGTCTTTACTGTGTGGTGGCTGGCTTCGCTCGCAAATAAACATTATCTCATTGCTCTTCTTGTTCTGCTGTGCATGTCAGTCGCGTGGGTCACTATAGTATAATTACCTACATCTGTTTTTTCTATTATTATGCTTACATGAATCAGCTATGAGAAGGTGATGGTTATTCGCCATGCTTGTGAGTTGCACCTAGTCGCTTCCTGTAGAAATGCTCTGAATGATTCTAAATCTATGCCTCGAAGACTCGCATTGTAGTATGGTTGATAACAGGGTTTTCTGAATCATAGAATGTTAATACGCGTGCCTCTGCCGAGAGTTAAGCCTTTAGACTTAAGTTACAATGCAGCAAAGGTTCACTGGGCACAGGTTTATCAAAAAAAAAAAAAAAAAAAAAAAAAAAAAAAAAAAAAAAAAAAAAAAAAAAAAACATGAAGAATAGTTCCTATATAAATGTCATTCCTGTTAAGGTTAACACCAGCCATATTGCGACGATTGTTTGGTACCCTTGACAGTGAGACATTTGTTGATCGAATGCCCCACTAGTACTGCCAAGATTCTCAGACATGATGTGTCGTACAATAATAGTGGTATTTTTAAATTTATTTCAGAAGCAGGTCTTCTGAAAGCTATCGAACTGTTATAAGGATGTTTTTGCTTTTATTGTTTTAAACTGAATTAACATTTATTTATAACAAATAATATCGGCGTCAATGACCTTAGATGTCAGGATGCCAGATAACTCATAATCAATCAATCAATTAAGGTTTGTGGAAAATGGTTAGTTAAAAATCCTGAAGAATTTCACATTCATAATTGGGAATTAATTATAGATCATTTAAGAAGCTGCGGTAATAAATGGAGAGATCTGTTTGGATCTCTCGTAGTGGCTTCTTTCCTCTTGGTAAAGATATGAGACTCTAGCTATGGTAAACAGGTCTTATAGGAAAAGGACACTCCAAATTCAAACCATTGTTCACTGGTCTTGGATAGTGCCATAGCCTCTGTACCATGGTCTTCCACTGTCTGGGGTTAGAGTTCTCTTGTTTGAGGGTACACTCGAGCACACTATTCTATCTTATTTCTTTTCCTCTTGTTTCGTAAAGTTTTTATAGTTTATGTAGGAATTATTTATTTTAATGGTGTTACTGTTCTTAAAATATTCTATTTTTCCTTGTTTCCTTTCCTCACTGGGCTATTTTCCCTGTTGGGGCCCTTGGGCTTATAGCATCATGCTTTTCCAACTAGAGTTATAATTTAGCAAGTAATAATAATAATAATAATAATAATAATAATAATAATAATAACACACTTGAATACTGCTTTCATCATAGATCCAGAACGTATCTTTTCATGGAACTCTTTTAAACGAAGATTCCTATTACGAATTTCCGAGTCTCCAGTGATACATTCTCCTAAGCTGAAAATACAATGTTACAATACGGTTTTCAAAGAGGATGAATATATTACCCACAATTAAGCACTATTTAGGTATTGTAATAAATCTTCAAATTTATTAATTATTTCAGTTATCCTCTGTAAGGATGAATGCAAAACTTCAGTTTGTTTTGTATCTGTTATAAAGGATTATGGAAAGGCGAGTGCTTGACAAGAGATGTTTTCTCTAGATCACTGAGGCAGACACTGATTTGAAATTCAAATTTTAACGGCTCAACCGTCAACCGCCGTAGGCATGACGTAATGAAGACGTCACTAGAGTAACAGAAAATGGAGTTGATTATAAGTTAAGGTAAACTGAAGTAATATACAACAGTTATACAAGGGCATGTAATGAAACGCTCCAATGCGCAGTTAAAGATCATTTGTATAACATTCCATCTACGAATTTGTATAACACACACACACACACACACACACACACACACACACACACACACATATATATATATATATATATATATATATATATATATATATATATATATATGTAATCGGATAAAGAGGTGATAATTATTCAATTAACTACTGTTACTATTATTCGTTAGAACAGCCTTGGGCGGAAATAGTTCTCATGCAAAATAAATAATGAAAAAGGTCTAATGTAATACTTTGATTCTATATAGTGACCGTGGTTTCAATATCCCTCTCGGGGCAAGTTGATATAGGTTGATTTTTTTTTTTTTTTTTTTGACTACTTGCAGTCGATGTTACAGACACTAAAAGTACCACACGATGTTAGAGTAATGAGAGTGATAGAAACTATTTTTTATTTAACTTTAAATACATAACAACGTATTATCTAATGTATACCGGTTTGCCCACCCGTCATCTCTCTCTCTCTCTCTCTCTCTCTCTCTCTCTCTCTCTCTCTCTCTCTCTCTCTCACATTACGATTCATTACATGAGATAAATCAGAAGTGACAATGTCTTCTAGAGAGTTATGGGGTCCTTTGACTGGCCAGGCTGTACTACATTGGATCTTTCTCTCTGGTTACGGTTCTTTCCCTTTGCCTACACAGACATCGAATAGTCTGGCCTATTCTTTACAGATTCTCCTCTGTCCTCATACACCCGACAACAATAAGATTACCAAACAATTCTTCTTCATCCAAGGGGTTAACTACTGTACTCTAATTGTTCAGTGGCTACTTTCTTCTTAGTAAGGGTAGAAGAGACTCTTTAGCTATGGTAAGCAGCTCTTCTAGGAGAAGGACAGTCCGAAATCAAACTTTTGTTCTCTAGTCTTGGGTATTGCCATAGCTTCTGAACCATGATCTTTCACGGTCTTGGGTCAGAGTTCTCTTGCTTGAGGGTACACTCGGGCACACCGTTCTATCTAGTTTCTCTTCCTCTTGTTTTATTAAAGATTTTATAGTTTATATAGGAAATATGTATTTTAATATTGTTGCTGTTCTTTAAATATTTTATTTTTCCTTTCCTCACTGGGCTATTTTCACTGCTGGGCCCCCTGGACTTATAGCATCCTGCTTTTCCAACTGGGGTGGTAGTTTAGCATTTAATGATAATAATAATACATTATTCGGCAAGAAGAAGAGAAGTAAGATAGAATAGCGTGCTTGAGTGTACCCTCAAGCAGGAGAACTCTAACCCAAGACAGTGGAAGACCATGGTACAGAGGCTATGGCACTACCCAAGACTAGAGAATAATGGTTTGATTTTGGAGTGTCCCTCTCCTAGAAGAGCTGCTTTCCATAGCTAGAGAATCTCTTCTACGTTCACCAAGAGGAAAGTAGCCACTGAACAATTAGAGTACAGTAGTTAACCCCTTGGGTGAAGAGGAATTGTTTGGTAATCTCAGTGTTGGCAGGCGTATGAGGACAGAGGAGAATATGTAAGGAATAGGCCAAAAATTCGGTGTATGTGTAGGCAAAGAGAAAATGAACCGAAACGAGAGAGAAGGATCCAACGTAGTACTGTCTGGCCAGTCAAAGGACCCCATAACTCTCTAGTGGTAGTATCTCAATGGGTGGCTGGTGCCCTGGCCAAACTACTGCCTATCTTGACACTTACAACCTTTCATTCTTTATGAATAAAGAAATCTGTAGTTAAACCCCCCCCCCCGTTTTTCTCCCCTTTTTCCTTTCTCTGTTTTCTTTTGGCCTGATAAAAATAGCTTGCATATCTTGTTAGTCTATAAACGTTTTAAATAAAGAGAAAAAGAATAAAAGTCAGATTTTGTGTAATGAATCGGGTGAAAATTAATTAAAATTATGTCAGGATGGCCGAGTGGTCTAAGGCGCCAGACTCAAGATGAATCTTCCCTTCCGATAGAAGGGTGAAAAATGGGCTTTCTGGTCCTCTCTGAGGGCGTGGGTTCGAATCCCACTTCTGACAAGGAATTTTTTGAGAAATGAAAAGTTTTTTCGGCATTTATTTAGATTGATGCGACACCTGGATGACATTTTAATGAGATTATGTAGTTTATCAATGCCTTGTAACATAAATGGAAATTATGTTAATATCCCGTAGACTACAGAACACCAATAAGAGAATCTTACTTTTTTAAAATAGGTTACCATAAGGCTGACTTTAAAGATTGTATACTTTTTTGAATGATATGTAAAGGTGTTTCTGCTTTGTTGTGACTTTGAAGATTCCAGCAAGACAAGAATGCCAGAGCTTCAGTTAAGTTTTCAACTTTTCTTTTCGTGACGTAATACACATTTTATGCTCATCATGTGTCAACTATAATGATTTGCATTCGTGTATTTGCATTATATATATATATATATATATATATAT
>NC_090748.1:8981862-8999362 GCF_036898095.1 Palaemon carinicauda
TCTGACAATGAATTATTTTTAGAAATTGAAAGTTTCTCAGCAATTATTTAGGTTGATGCTAGACAGCAGGATGCATTTTAATGAGAGCGTGTTGATGAAAACTGGCCGAACCTCAGACATAAATTGACATGTCTGGGGCTTTGTCCTGCAGTGGACTAGACACTGCTGCATTTGTTGTCATATATAAATATATATATTCACACAATATTAATATTTTTTTTCTATTTTTGTAAATCAATCGTTTATGTAACGATGCATTGAGAAACCACATAATCTCCTTCAAATGTCATCCAGGTTTCTGGCATCAATCTAAATAACTGCCCCCAAAAAGTTTCAAAAGCTCAAAATTCTTTTGTCAGAAGTGGGATTCGAACCCACGCCCTCAGAGAGGACCAGAAAGCCCAGTTTTCACCCTTTTATCAGAAGGAAAGATTCATCTTGAGTCTGGCGCCTTAGACCACTCGGCCATCCTGACATTGAATATTACTGCTCAGTTAGCTTAACGAGAGGTAGATTTAAAATACTATTATTATTTTTTATTTTTTTATTCTATGAGATAATATGACGAGTTTTAATGGGAAACAGTCACCAAATCGAAAAATGAATTATTCCTTCTAATTAAATTGTCTGATTGATTTTGAGTTTTCTGCCATCAAAGATCATTGACGCCGATATTGTATGTTATATAAAGAATAAAAGAAAATTCAATTTAAAACCTTAAAAGTGAGGATATACTTATAAAATTTAAATAGCCTTCAGAAGATCTGCTTCTGAAATAAATATAAAAATACCACTAGCATAATACAACAACATTTACAAAAGAGGAAGAGAGGAGAAATCTTAAGTCAAAAGGCAGAGGGTCAGGAGGTATTTCTTCAGTTCATGTTGAGGATGATCTAAAATATGAAGCTGTTGAAATAGGCGAAAAATTTTCCAGACAGGTTTGAAGTAACGTTGGTACAGAAACGTTGGTGCCTATATTTCCATAGAAAATAATCAAGGAAATTAACACAAGTGCACACACACACACACACACTATATATATATATATATATATATATATATATATATATATATATATATATATATATATGTATATATATATATATACATACATACATATATGTCTCTTTTTCTGTAAGAGACAGAAAAGGAGCAACATGTACACGAGAGCTAATTACAGTAGAGGATATTCTAACAACATTTAAGGAAATCAAATGGACATTGGGAGGACATATAATGAGAATGACAGACAATAGATGGACTTTAAGAATAACAGAATGAGTCCCTAGAGATTGTGAAGAAGCAGAGGAAGGGAGAGAAGACGATGGATTGATGAACTAAGGAAGTTTGCGGGTGTGGACTTGCATAAACATACGCAAGTGTAAGGACATGTCTGAGGCCTTTGTCCTGCAGTGAGCTAGTACTGGCTGATAATGATGATGATGACGATGACATATACCATAACTTAGTTCTCGTTAAACCGGTTGATAGGATGATCAGAATGTCAGGATGGCCGAGTGGTCTAAGGCGCCAGACTCAAGATGAATCTTCCCTTCCGATAAAAGGGTGAAAACTGGGCTTTCTGGTCCTCTCTGAGGGCGTGGGTTCGAATCCCACTTCTGACAAAGAAATTTTTAGCTTTTGAAAGTTTTTTGGCAGTTATTTAGATTGATGCCAGACACCTGGATGTGGTTCATCAATGCCTTGTTACATAAACGATTGATTTACAAAAATAGAAAAAAATTGTTAGTTGTGGAAATATATATACTTATATGTGATAACAAAGCCTCATACATGACAATTCATGTCTGGGGTTAGGCCAGTTTTCATCACCAAGCTGGACGCCGGGGATTGGTGATGGTGGGAGATTTTTGTCTGACCCCTTACAGCAAACCAATATCTCTTGACCTGCTTACTTTTGTCTTAAGATTTCTCCTCCCTCCCTCTTTTCGAAATGTACTATTTCGGTAATTGTTCAATTTCACTAGAGAGAATATTTCCTTTTTCGATTTGGCGACCCAAAAAATTGTCATGTTATTACATAAAATTTAAAAAAGAAAAAAAATCACATTTTAAAGATAGGTTCGGTTAAACCAATTGATGATAACCACTATATGTCAGGATGGCCGAGTGGTCTAAGGCGCCAGACTCAAGATGAATCTTCCCTTCCGATAAAAGGGTGAAAACTGGGCTTTCTGGTCCTCTCTGAGGGCGTGGGTTCGAATCCCACTTCTGACAAGGAATTTTTTTTAGAAATTGAAAAATTTCTCGGCAATTATTTAGATTGATGCCAGATACCGGGATGCCATTTTAATGAGAGAGTGGTGATGAAAACTGGTCGAACCCCAGACATGAATCGACATATCTGGAGCTTTGCTCTGCAGTGGACTAGACACTGCTGCATTTGTTGTTATATATAAGTATATATATTCACACAATATTAATATTTTTGTAAATCAATCGTTTATGTAACGAGGCATTAATAAACCACATACTCCTTCAAATTCCTTCCCAGTGTCTAGCATCTATTTAGATGATTGCCGAAATACTTTCAATCTCTCAAAATTTCCTTGTCAGAAGTGGGATTCGAACCCACGCCCTCAGAGAGGACCAGAAAGCCCAGTTTTCACCCTTTTATCGGAAGGGAAGATTCATCTTGAGTCTGGCGCCTTAGACCACTCGGCCATCCTGACATTCTATCTCCATGAGCAAATAGTTCAACCAAAGCTACATTTGAAATATGATTTTTTTTTTTCAATTTTATGAAATATGACAATTTTTTTGGGTCGCCAAAACGAAAAAGGAAATATTCCCTCTGGTTAAATTGAACATTTACCAAAATAGTTCATTTCGAAAATATAGAGAGAGGAATAATCTTAAGCGGGTCAGGAGATATCGGTTTGCTGTGATGGATCAGACAAAAATCTCCCACCATCACCAATCTACAGCGTCCAGCCTGGTGATGAAAACAGGCTTCACCCTAGACATGAATTGACATGTCTGAGACTTTGTCCTGCATTGGACTAAACACTGCTGTTTTTGTTGTTATATATAAGGATACTTTTTTTTTTTTTTGAAATCAATCTTTTATGTAACAGGGCATTGATAAACTACATAAACTATTTCAAATGTCATCTCAGTGTCTGGCATCACTCTAGATAATTGCCGAAAAACTTTCAATTTCTCAAAAAACTCCTTGTCAGAAGTGGGATTCGAACCCACGCCCTCAGAGAGGACCAGAAAGCCCAGTTTTCACCCTTTTATCAGAAGGGAAGATTCATCTTGAGTCTGGCGCCTTAGACCACTCGGCCATCCTGACATTCTAGATAACCGAGAAACTGGTTCAACTACACCTACATTTGAAATATTATTTTTTTTTTCTTTTTTTTTTACGAAATAATGACAATATTTTAGGTCGCTAAATCGAAAAGGAAATATTCCCCTAGTCAAATTGAGCAATTACCGAAATAGTACATTTAGAAAAGAGGGAGGGAGGAGTAATCTTACGACAAAAGATATTTGTTTGCTGTGAACAATCAGACAAAAATCTCCCACCATCACCAATCTGCGGCGTTCAGCGTGGTGATGAAAACTTGCCAAAGCCCACACATGAATTGACATATCTGGGGCTTTGTCCTGCAGTGCACTAGACACTGCTGCATTTGTTGTTATACATGAATGCATATTTACACATTAACATTTGCGTTCTATTTTGGTAAACTAATCATTGATAAACCACATACTCTCCTTCAAATGTCATCCCGGTGTCTGGTATATATCCAAATAATTGCCGAAAAACTTTCATCTCAAAACTTCCTTGTCAGAAGTGGGATTCGAACCCACGCCCTCAGAGAGGACCAGAAAGCCCAGTTTTCACCCTTCTATCGGAAGGGAAGATTTATCTTGAGTCTGGCGCCTTAGACCACTCGGCCATCCTGACATTGAGCATCAATGATCAGTTAGCTTGACCAGATTTAGATTTGAAATACTATTTTTTTTTTTTTTATTTTATGAGATAATATGACGAGTTTTAATGGGGAGGGAGGGGGTGCACCAATTCGAAAAATGAATTATTCCCTCTGATTAAATTGTCCGATTGATTTTGAGTTTTCTGTCATCCTGACATCAAAAGTCATTAACGCCGATATCATTTCTTATAAAAAAAAAAAAAGAAAAAAAGAAAATTCAATTTAAAACCTTAGAAGTGAAGATGTCCTCATAAAAGTTAAAAAGCTTTCAGAAGATCTGCTTCTGAAATAAATATAAAAATACCACTAGCATAATACAACAACATTTACAAAAGAGGAAGAGAGGAGTAATCTTAAGTCAAAAGGCAGAGGGTCAGGAGGTATTTCTTCAGTTCATGTTGAGGATGATCTAAAATATGAAGCTGTTGAAATAGGCGAAAAATTCTCCAGACATGTTTGTATTAAAACTTGTAGAGAAAATATTAGTGCCAGTATTACTATAAAAATAATCATGGAATTAACACACACACTTATGTATATATATACATATATATATATATATATATATATATATATATATTATATATATATATACATACATACATACATACATCCATACATACATACATATACTGTATATATATATATATATATATATATATATATATATATATACAGTATATATATATATATATATATATATATATATATATCCTCTTTTTCTGTCTTTTTATTTAAGAGTCAGAAAAGGAGCAGCATGGACACTAGAGCAAATTAAAGTGGAAAATGACAGACAATAGATGGACTTTAAGAATAATAGAATGAGTCCCTAGAGATTGTAAAAGAAGCAGAGGAACGAAGAGAAGACGATGGATCGACAAACTAAGGCAGTTTGCGGGCGTGGACTTACACAGAAAGACCATAAACAGACGCAAGTGGAAAGTCATGTCTGAGGCTTTTGTTCTGCAATGAGCTAGTATCGGCTGATAATGATGATGATGCTGATGACATATACCCTAAATTTAGTTTTGCTTAAACCAGTTGATGCATAGTTTAGAATGTCAGGATGGCCGAGTGGTCTAAGGCGCCAGACTCAAGATGAATCTTCCCTTCCGATAAAAGGGTGAAAACTGGGCTTTCTGGTCCTCTCTGAGGGCGTGGGTTCGAATCCCACTTCTGACAACGAATTTTTTGAGAGATTGAAAGTATTTCGGCAATTATTTAGATAGATGCTAAACACTGGGAAGGCATTAGAAGGAGTATGTGGTTTATCAATGCTTCGCAACATAAACGATTGATTTACAAAAATAAAAAAAAAATATTATTGTGTGAATATATATACTTATATATAACAACAACTACAGCAGTGTCTAGTCCAATGCAAGACAAAGCCTTAGACATGGCAATTCATGTCTGGGGTTTGGCTAGTTTTCATCACCACGCTCAACGTCGCTGATCGGTGATGGTGGGAGATTTTTGTATGATCGCTCACAGTAAACCACTATCTCCTGATCCGCTTGCTTTTATCTTAAGAATTACTTCTCTCTCCCTCTCTTCTAAATGTACTATTTCAGTAATTGTTCAATTTAACTAGAGGGAATAATTATTTTTCCAATTTAGCGACTCAAAAAATTGTCATATCTCATAAAATTTAAAAAAAAAAAAAAATCATATTTCTAATGTAGCTCTGGTCGAACCAATTGATGTCTATTGCTGAATGTCAGGAAGGCGCCAGACTTAAGATGAATCTTCCCTTCCGATAAAAGGGTGAAAACTGGGCTTTCTGGTCCTCTCTGAGGGCGTCGGTTCGAATCCCACTTCTGACAATGAATTATTTTTAGAAATTGAAAGTTTCTCAGCAATTATTTAGGTTGATGCTAGACAGCAGGATGCATTTTAATGAGAGCGTGTTGATGAAAACTGGCCGAACCTCAGACATAAATTGACATGTCTGGGGCTTTGTCCTGCAGTGGACTAGACACTGCTGCATTTGTTGTCATATATAAATATATATATTCACACAATATTAATATTTTTTTCTATTTTTGTAAATCAATCGTTTATGTAACGATGCATTGAGAAACCACATAATCTCCTTCAAATGTCATCCAGGTTTCTGGCATCAATCTAAATAACTGCCCCCAAAAAGTTTCAAAAGCTCAAAATTCTTTTGTCAGAAGTGGGATTCGAACCCACGCCCTCAGAGAGGACCAGAAAGCCCAGTTTTCACCCTTTTATCAGAAGGAAAGATTCATCTTGAGTCTGGCGCCTTAGACCACTCGGCCATCCTGACATTGAATATTACTGCTCAGTTAGCTTAACGAAAGGTAGATTTAAAATACTATTATTATTTTTTATTTTTTTATTCTATGAGATAATATGACGAGTTTTAATGGGAAACAGTCACCAAATCGAAAAATGAATTATTCCTTCTAATTAAATTGTCTGATTGATTTTGAGTTTTCTGCCATCCTGACATCAAAGATCATTGACGCAGATATTGTATGTTATATAAAGAATAAAAGAAAATTCAATTTAAAACCTTAAAAGTGAGGATATACTTATAAAATTTAAATAGCTTTCAGAAGATCTGCTTCTGAAATAAATATAAAAATACCACTAGCATAATACAACAACATTTACAAAAGAGGAAGAGAGGAGTAATCTTAAGTCAAAAGGCAGAGGTATTTCTTCAGTTCATGTTGAGGATGATCTAAAATATGAAGCTGTTGAAGTAGGCGAAAAATTCTCCAGACAGGTTTGAAGTAACGTTGGTACAGAAACGTTGGTGCCTATATTTCCATAGAAAATAATCAAGGAAATTAACACAAGTGCACACACACACACACTATATATATATATATATATATATATATATATATATATATATATATATATATATATATATATATATATATATATGTATATATATATACATACATACATATATGTCTCTTTTTCTGTAAGAGACAGAAAAGGAGCAACATGGACACGAGAGCTAATTACAGTAGAGGATATTCTAACAACATTTAAGGAAATCAAATGGACATTGGGAGGACATATAATGAGAATGACAGACAATAGATGGACTTTAAGAATAACAGAATGAGTCCCTAGAGATTGTGAAGAAGCAGAGGAAGGGAGAGAAGACGATGGATTGATGAACTAAGGAAGTTTGCGGGTGTGGACTTGCATAAACATACGCAAGTGTAAGGACATGTCTGAGGCCTTTGTCCTGCAGTGAGCTAGTACTGGCTGATAATGATGATGATGACGATGACATATACCATAACTTAGTTCTCGTTAAACCGGTTGATAGGATGATCAGAATGTCAGGATGGCCGAGTGGTCTAAGGCGCCAGACTCAAGATGAATCTTCCCTTCCGATAAAAGGGTGAAAACTGGGCTTTCTGGTCCTCTCTGAGGGCGTGGGTTCGAATCCCACTTCTGACAAGGAATATTTTTTAGATAATGAAGGTTTCTCAGCAATTATTTAGATTGATGCTAGACACCGGGATGACATTTGAAGGAGAGCATGGTGATGAAAACTGGTCGAACCCCAGACATAAATTGTCATGTCTGGGGCTTTGTTCTGCAGTGGACTAGACACTGCTGCATTTGTTGTTATATATAAGTATATATATTCACACAATATTAATATTTTTGTAAATCAATCGTTTATGTAACAAGGCATTAATAAACCACATACTCCTTCAAATTCCTTCCCAGTGTCTAGCATCTATTTAGATGATTGCCGAAATACTTTCAATCTCTCAAAAATTCATTGTCAGAAGTGGGATTCGAACCCACGCCCTCAGAGAGGACCAGAAAGCCCAGTTTTCACCCTTTTATCGGAAGGGAAGATTTATCTTGAGTCTGGCGCCTTAGACCACTCGGCCATCCTGACATTCTATCTCCATGAGCAAATAGTTCAACCAGAGCTACATTTGAAATATGATTTTTTTTTTTCAATTTTATGAAATAATATGACAATTTTTTTGGGTCGCCAAAGAGAAAAAGGAAATATTCCCTCTGGTTAAATTGAACATTTACCAAAAAAGTTCATTTCGAAAATATAGAGAGAGGAATAATCTTAAGCGGGTCAGGAGATATCGGTTTGCTGTGAGGGATCAGACAAAAATCTCCCACCATCACCAATCTACAGCGTCCAGCCTGGTGATGAAAACAGGCTTCACCCTAGACATGAATTGACATGTCTGAGACTTTGTCCTGCATTGGACTAAACACTGCTGTTTTTGTTGTTATATATATGGATACTTTTTTTTTTTTTTTTTTTTTTTTTGAAATCAATCTTTTATGTAACAGGGCATTGATAAACTACATAAACTATTTCAAATGTCATCTCAGTGTCTGGCATCACTCTAGATAATTGCCGAAAAACTTTCAATTTCTCAAAAAATTCCTTGTCAGAAGTGGGATTCGAACCCACGCCCTCAGAGAGGACCAGAAAGCCCAGTTTTCACCCTTTTATCAGAAGGGAAGATTTATCTTGAGTCTGGCGCCTTAGACCACTCGGCCATCCTGACATTCTAGATGACCGAGAAACTGGTTCAACTACACCTACATTTGAAATATTATTTTTTTTTTCTTTTTTTTTTACGAAATAATGACAATATTTTAGGTCGCTAAATCGAAAAGGAAATATTCCCCTAGTCAAATTGAGCAATTACCGAAATAGTACATTTAGAAAAGAGGGAGGGAGGAGTAATCTTACGATAAAAGTAAGTGGTCAGGAGATATTTGTTTGCTGTGAACAATCAGACAAAAATCTCCCACCATCACCAATCTGCGGCGTTCAGCGTGGTGATGAAAACTTGCCAAAGCCCACACATGAATTGACATATCTGGGGCTTTGTCTTGCAGTGCACTAGACACTGCTGCATTTGTTGTTATACATGAATGCATATTTACACATTAACATTTGCGTTCTATTTTGGTAAACTAATCATTGATAAACCACATACTCTCCTTCAAATGTCATCCCGGTGTCTGGTATATATCCAAATAATTGCCGAAAAACTTTCATCTCAAAACTTCCTTGTCAGAAGTGGGATTCGAACCCACGCCCTCAGAGAGGACCAGAAAGCCCAGTTTTCACCCTTCTATCGGAAGGGAAGATTCATCTTGAGTCTGGCGCCTTAGACCACTCGGCCATCCTGACATTAAGCATCGATGATCAGTTAGCTTGACCAGATTTAGATTTGAAATAGTATTTTTTTTTATTTTATGAGATAATATGACGAGTTTTAATGGGGAGGGAGGGGGTGCACCAATTCGAAAAATGAATTATTCCCTCTGATTAAATTGTCCGATTGATTTTGAGTTTTCTGTCATCCTGACATCAAAAGTCATTAACGCCGATATCATTTCTTATAAAAAAAAAAAAAAAAGAAAATTCAATTTAAAACCTTAGAAGTGAAGATGTCCTCATAAAAGTTAAAAAACTTTCAGAAGATCTGCTTCTGAAATAAATATAAAAATACCACTAGCATAATACAACAACATTTGCAAAAGAAGAGAGGAGAAATCTTAAGTCAAAAGGCAGAGGGTCAGGAGGTATTTCTTCAGTTCATGTTGAGGATGATCTAAAATATGAAGCTGTTGAAATAGGCGAAAAATTCTCCAGACAGGTTTGTATTAAAACTTGTAGAGAAAATATTAGTGCCTGTATTACTATAAAAATAATCATGGAATTAACACACACACTTATGTATATACATATATATATATAAATATATATATATATATATATATATATATATATATATATATACCTACATATATATATATATATATATATATATATATATATATATATACATACATACATACATACATACATATACTGTATATATATATATATATATATATATATATATATATATATATATATATATATATCCTCTTTTTCTGTCTTTTTATTTAAGAGTCAGAAAAGGAGCAGCATGGACACTAGAGCAAATTAAAGTGGAAAATGACAGACAATAGATGGACTTTAAGAATAATAGAATGAGTCCCTAGAGATTGTAAAAGAAGCAGAGGAACGAAGAGAAGACGATGGATCGACAAACTAAGGCAGTTTGCGGGCGTGGACTTACACAGAAAGACCATAAACAGACGCAAGTGGAAAGTCATGTCTGAGGCTTTTGTTCTGCAATGAGCTAGTATCGGCTGATAATGATGATGATGCTGATGACATATACCCTAAATTTAGTTTTGCTTAAACCAGTTGATGCATAGTTTAGAATGTCAGGATGGCCGAGTGGTCTAAGGCGCCAGACTCAAGATGAATCTTCCCTTCCGATAAAAGGGTGAAAACTGGGCTTTCTGGTCCTCTCTGAGGGCGTGGGTTCGAATCCCACTTCTGACAACGAATTTTTTGAGAGATTGAAAGTATTTCGGCAATTATTTAGATAGATGCTAGACACTGGGAAGGCATTAGAAGGAGTATGTGGTTTATCAATGCTTCGCAACATAAACGATTGATTTACAAAAATAAAAAAAAAATATTATTGTGTGAATATATATACTTATATATAACAACAACTACAGCAGTGTCTAGTCCAATGCAAGACAAAGCCTTAGACATGGCAATTCATGTCTGGGGTTTGGCTAGTTTTCATCACCACGCTCAACGTCGCTGATCGGTGATGGTGGGAGATTTTTGTATGATCGCTCACAGTAAACCACTATCTCCTGATCCGCTTGCTTTTATCTTAAGAATTACTTCTCTCTCCCTCTCTTCTAAATGTACTATTTCAGTAATTGTTCAATTTAACTAGAGGGAATAATTATTTTTCCAATTTAGCGACTCAAAAAATTGTCATATCTCATAAAATTTGAAAAAAAAAAAAATCATATTTCTAATGTAGCTCTGGTCGAACCAATTGATGTCTATTGCTGAATGTCAGGAAGGCGCCAGACTCAAGAGGAATCTTCCCTTCCGATAAAAGGGTGAAAACTGGGCTTTCTGGTCCTCTCTGAGGGCGTCGGTTCGAATCCCACTTCTGACAATGAATTATTTTTAGAAATTGAAAGTTTCTCAGCAATTATTTAGGTTGATGCTAGACAGCAGGATGCATTTTAATGAGAGCGTGTTGATGAAAACTGGCCGAACCTCAGACATAAATTGACATGTCTGGGGCTTTGTCCTGCAGTGGACTAGACACTGCTGCATTTGTTGTCATATATAAATATATATATTCACACAATATTAATATTTTTTTTCTATTTTTGTAAATCAATCGTTTATGTAACGATGCATTGAGAAACCACATAATCTCCTTCAAATGTCATCCAGGTTTCTGGCATCAATCTAAATAACTGCCCCCAAAGAGTTTCAAAAGCTCAAAATTCTTTTGTCAGAAGTGGGATTCGAACCCACGCCCTCAGAGAGGACCAGAAAGCCCAGTTTTCACCCTTTTATCAGAAGGAAAGATTCATCTTGAGTCTGGCGCCTTAGACCACTCGGCCATCCTGACATTGAATATTACTGCTCAGTTAGCTTAACGAAAGGTAGATTTAAAATACTATTATTATTTTTTATTTTTTTATTCTATGAGATAATATGACGAGTTTTAATGGGAAACAGTCACCAAATCGAAAAATGAATTATTCCTTCTAATTAAATTGTCTGATTGATTTTGAGTTTTCTGCCATCCTGACATCAAAGATCATTGACGCAGATATTGTATGTTATATAAAGAATAAAAGAAAATTCAATTTAAAACCTTAAAAGTGAGGATATACTTATAAAATTTAAATAGCTTTCGGAAGATCTGCTTCTGAAATAAATATAAAAATACCACTAGCATAATACAACAACATTTACAAAAGAGGAAGAGAGGAGTAATCTTAAGTCAAAAGGCAGAGGTATTTCTTCAGTTCATGTTGAGGATGATCTAAAATATGAAGCTGTTGAAGTAGGCGAAAAATTCTCCAGACAGGTTTGAAGTAACGTTGGTACAGAAACGTTGGTGCCTATATTTCCATAGAAAATAATCAAGGAAATTAACACAAGTGCACACACACACACACACACACACAATATATATATATATATATATATATATATATATATATATATATATATATATATATATATACATACATACATATATGTCTCTTTTTCTGTAAGAAACAGAAAAGGAGCAACATGGACACGAGAGCTAATTACAGTAGAGGATATTCTAACAACATTTAAGGAAATCAAATGGACATTGGGAGGACATATAATGAGAATGACAGACAATAGATGGATTTTAAGAATAACAGAATGAGTCCCTAGACATTGTGAAGAAGCAGAGGAAGGGAGAGAAGACGATGGATTGACGAACTAAGGAAGTTTGCGGGCGTGGACTTGCACAGAAAGACCATAAACAGACGCAAGTTGAAGGATATGTCTGAGACCTTTATTCTGCAATGAGCTAGTATTGGCTGATAATGATGATGATGATGATGACATATACCCTAAATTTAGTTTTGCTTAAACCAGTTGATGCATAGTTTAGAATGTCAGGATGGCCGAGTGGTCTAAGGCGCCAGACTCAAGATGAATCTTCCCTTCCGATAAAAGGGTGAAAACTGGGCTTTCTGGTCCTCTCTGAGGGCGTGGGTTCGAATCCCACTTCTGACAAAAGAAATTTTTGGGAAATTGAAACTTTCTCGGCAATTATTTAGTTTAATGCCAGACACCGGGATGACATTGGAAGGAGAGTATGTGGTTTATCAATGATTAGTTTACCAAAATAGAAAAAAAATGTTAATGTTGTGTAAATATATATATTTATATTTAACAGCAAATGCAGCAGTGTCTAATCCACTGCAGGAAAAAGCCCCAGACATGACAATTCATGTCTAGGGTTGGGCCAGTTTTCATCACCACACTGGATGCCGCGGATTGGTGATGGTGGGAGATTTTTATGTGATGGTTGAAAGCAAACTAATATCTCCTGACCCGCCTACTCTTGTCTTAAGATTACTCCTCTCTTCCTCTTTCCAAAATGTACTATTTCGGTAATTTTTCAATTTAGCAAAGGGGAATAATTCCTTTTTCGATTTAGCGACCCAACAAATTGTCATATTATTTCATAAAATTGAAAAAAAAAAAAAAAAATCACATTTTAAAGGTAGGTTTAGTTAAACTAAGTGATGCACTATATGTCAGGATGGCCGAGTGGTCTAAGGCGCCAGACTCAAGATGAATCTTCCCTTCCGATAAAAGGGTGAAAACTGGGCTTTCTGGTCCTCTCTGAGGGCGTGGGTTCGAATCCCACTTCTGACAAAGAAGTTTTAGTAATTGAAAAATATTTGGGATACAGTATATGCATGTATGCATACACGTGAACAAGCATGTATAAGGATGTGTATGCATCATTATATATATTGTTGTATAAACATTTGTTTATGTATGAAAATGTATATAGGTATATATGCATGAATATGCCTTTATATACACATGGACAAATTTAGAATAATAATTTAATGTAAACGGATATTATTATTATTATTATTATTATTATTATTATTATTATTATTAGCTAAGTTGCAACCCAAGTCGGAAAAGCAGGATGCTATAAGCCCAAGGGCTTCAACAGGGAAAATAGCCCAGTGAGGAAAGGAACAGGAAATAGATAAAGATTTTGTAAGTAACTATGGGAAATGTCCCTTTTAGAACCCTACTAGGCTAATGGGATATAAGGTCCTCCCACAAAAGGACCTGCGAATCTGGATCTTCGGAGGTGCGTGTGCGTGTGTGTGTGTGTGTGTAGCCTACAATGAAAAAATCTCTTGAAGAAGTCAAAGACAAAGCTTGTCAGGATTCACTCAATACTCTAATGTTCCCTATTTTTTTTCACACACACACACACACACATATATATATATATATATATATATATATATATATATATATATATATATGTATATATATATATATATATAGATATATACAGTATATATATATATGTATATATATATATATATATATATATATATATATATATATATATATATATATGTATATATATACATATAAACAGTATATATATATATATATATATACATATATATAATATATATATTATATATTTATATATATATATATAAATATATATATATATATATATATATATATATATGTATGTATATATACATCTATATACAGTATATACATATATATATATAAATATACAGTATATATATATATATATATATATATATATATATATATATATATATATATATATATATATATACATGTATGTATATATACATATACTGTATATACATATATACATATATATATATATATATATATATATATATATATATATATATATATGTGTGTGTGTGTGTGTGTGTGTGTGTGTGTGTGCGTGGTGTGTGCGTGTGTGTAGCCCACCCTTCAGGTTCCACCTACCAAAGGAGAATAAAGCATGTGATAAAGCAATCTATATTCTACCGCAAGTAGATATACCGTTCAAACGAATGATGAAATGTACTACACACGCAAGAGTGATGATGTAGTTACCTGATTTCGATTTTAGTTAAAGAAATAGTCGAAAACACCGAACACACTGAAGAACTACAGTGAAGATGGCAGAGCGTTCTCAGGCACCTAACTTGAGACAAAATTTTCCCAGGCGTGGGTCACTGCAAAGCTACCGACTTTCTACAATCTACAAGCATGAGATAGGCAAATAGTTCTGCACTTATCGCTACAACTACTACCATAAGGTCATAGATAGAGACTACTAGAAGCCTATTATCAGCATGATAAGCAAGTAATGGTTATATTAGCAATGTAAAATAATCTGGTGTGCATTCTTTTAAAAAATTATTCAATCGTCAGACGCAGATGGTGTTTTCCCACAGAGAAACACGATTAAAAAAATGAGGTATAGTTACCTTGCATGAGTTCTACTACGATGCTTTATTGTTTCAAATTCAAGGACATTACAGTATCTTAAACTATGTACTTGGAAATTCTTGTCTTCTTGGAGAGTTCTTCTTCAATACTAGGCAGGCAGGTAATTCTAATAGCCAGGACTTCTCCATCATGAGGCTCAATACTACACAGTATTCTAGAAGTTTTATTCCAGCTGTTACCAAGTTGTGGAATGATCTTCCTAATCGGGTAGTTGAATCAGTAGAACTTCAAAGGTTCAAAGTTGGAGCAAATGTTTTCATGTTGACCATATGACATAAGTCTTTTTTCATAGTTTATATATGACATATCTGTTTTTGGCGTTGTTAATAGTTTATATAGTACGTATCTGTTTTGACGTTGTTACTGTTTATAGAATGATTTATTGTTAATTTATTCTCATCATTTATTTATTTTCTTATTTCCTTTCCTCACTGAGCTATTTTTCCCTATCGGAGATCTTGGGCTTATAGCATCTTGCTTTTCCAACTTGGGTTGTATCTTGGATAGTAATAATAATAATAATAATAATAACAATAATAATAATAATAATAATAATAATAATAATAATAATAATAATAATAATAATAATTGACCATGTCTCCCCAGAAGTCGAGCAATCTTATTTGATGCACAAACATCTGTAAAATGTAAAATGTACTACGAAATGCCAGTGTTACGAATGTTTGAATAAAATCGTGCTGAAGTCAGATACAAAATCTAATTCATTGTTCAAACAGTAAGAAAACTCTCATGTAGAAGTATGACTGAAATTCATGTACTTGAACAATTGTGTCAGCATTCTTTTTCAATTCAGGTGTCAAGAACCTACTAAGTCCTATTTTAGTCTACTTATATTATACGGTCTGAGGCGAGTCTTTTTTTTTTCACTGTGAACGGTGGAACAGTGTTTCTAAGAATAACATTTAATGCTCTCAAGACACGCTGAGGCGTTCCTCTAGTCTAGAATCCCATAGTCATTTCACTTATGGCTTCTCATTCCTACATTTCTATAATCATGTTTATGCCAGCAAGTACTCGTTTATCGCTTAATTTTGTATTAGTCTTATTCAGAAGAAACGAAGACTTATTGTGTATTCAGTGGAGCATCCCACATTCTTACGTAGAACGTTCATCAGAGGATGCACTCATATCGAAAGATATTGACATAACAGCGCGTATGAGAAAGATACTTTTCCGACTATATCCCATTGAGAAACTTTAGTTGTTGTATTGCATATCAACGTCCTTTTGGGTTTATATATATATATATATATATATATATATATATATATATATATATATATATATACATATATATATATATATATATATATATATATATATATATATATGCATTTATATATACATATATATATATATGATTATATATAAATATATATATATATATATATATATATATAAATATATATATATATATATATTATATATATACATATATATATATATATATATACGTATATATATGTATATATATATATATAATTTATATGACCACTCCCTATTAAATAAGAGCAAGCATATGGCTATATATATATATATATATATATATATATATATATATATATATATATATATATATATACACATACATATATATATATATATATATATATATATATATATATATATATATATATATATATATATTTCTTTCCTGTCCCGCAGAGTGGTATTACCAGGCTTATGAATACTTGGTCTCTCCCCATCCCTCTGGTAGGGGGAGAGGGAGTGGTCATATAAATTATATATATATATATATATATATATATATATATATATATGTGTGTGTGTGTGTGTGTGTGTGTGTGTATGTGTGTGTGCACATCCTAGAATTATTCACAATTAACTCGTTCATTTCTTTTTCTATTTTCAGCTCAGAGCCACGAATGCGAACGTCTATGCTTGCCCGATGACGTCAGAACCTGCGTGTACGAATTCCGCCTGCAAGAATACTACACCTTGAGTCGGGCTTGCTATGACTGTCCGGACAACATGACAGACTGCAGCCGACCCGAATGTATTGCTGCCGATGGCTTCCGCAGGCCATTGCTCGCGATTAATCGTATGCTTCCAGGACCTTCGATCAGTGTAAGCTATGTGGTCCACACCATAAATCTTTATTATTATTATTATTATTATTATTATTATTATTATTAGTTGCTAAACTGCAACCCTAGTTGGAAAGTAAGATGCTATAAGCTGAAGGGCTTCAACAGGGAAAATAGCCCAGTCAGGAAAGGCCAAAAAATAAATTACTTGAGAATTAGTATCATTATTATCATTAATATTATTAGCTAAGCTATAATGCTAGTTGGAAAAGCAGGATGCTAAAAGCCCAAGGGCTCCAACAGGGAAAAATAGCCCAGTGAGGAAAGAAAAAAAGGAAACAGAATAGTGTGCCTGAGTGTACCCTCAGCAAGAGAACTCTAACCCAAGACAGTGCTGAGAAAAAAACGCAATTTCACAGAATAACTATCTTTTGTCTTTCAATTTTTGCCTTTATTAATGGCAGATTAGATACATAGATTCAACAAATAAGTCAGTTATTCAAATAATT
>NC_090748.1:9009362-9041862 GCF_036898095.1 Palaemon carinicauda
ATTTTTAGAATTTCCTTTACCTGTCGATATTAATTTTGCTGTCACTAAGTTCACTTCCAATGCTATCCTTGATACTTTAAAGGGTAAATATATGATACTTCCACTACTAGCGAAGCTGGAATTCTCTATAAGATATGGACTATAAAAGTCCATTTCTTTTAGCGAGTCATATTTGCACCGACTCGCAACGGTGCCCTTTTAGCTCGGAAAAGTTTCCTGGTCGCTGATTGGTTAGAATCATCTTGTCCAACCAATCAGCGATCAGGAAACTTTTCCGAGCTAAAAGGGCACCGCTGCGAGTCGGTGCAAATATGACTCGCTAAAAGAAATGGACTATAGTGCTGGCTAGTTTGATATTTTTCTCTATATGTTTAATAGGGGCTGGGGCACAATAACTTACGCGTCGGTCTATTGTTGTAATTAAGGTTCTCTCTACTCACTATGTCTACAGAAAGAAGGCTTGCCTAAATACGAAATGCCCCTGGCGGTAGTGAACATGAAAAAGGGCTTGAGACATCGAGTGCGTCTTATTCAAGCTGGTGGGGCGTGTCCCATCCTGGTCAGTGTTGACAATCACAAAATGACCGTCATTGCATCCGATGCCCAGAACATTGAGCCTCTTACAGTGTCATCCATTGTGATGTATTCTGGTAAGTTGTATAGAATTGGTTATAAGTTTAAATGCCATAACTTGAATTATATTCCTTGTTTTATTAATTTAGCATCCTGGTTTAAAGGTTTAAAGGTTTAAAGGCCGCTCATGAATGGCAGAGGCAAGGGACAATGACATTACCCTAACAAACAGGACAATGCCCTAGAGACTGACCATATTACATATGACCAGCGCCAAAGCCCCCTCTCCACCCAAGCTAGGACCAAGGAGGGCCAGGAAATGGCTGCTGATGACTCAGCAGATAGACCTATAGCCTCCCCCTAACACTCCCCATCCTTAGCTTACAAGGACGGTGAGGTTGCAGCGACCAAATGAACTAACGAGTTTACGCGGGACTCGAACCCCAGTCTGGCAATCACCAGGCAAGAACGCTACCACCAGGCCACCACAACATGTTCGCCTGGCATTCGCATGGCAGCAGATCGATCCCATTCCGGGACTATATGTTTAAGCTGTTTACGGGGTAAGCCACAGCTGTGCTTAGGTATCACAGTGGGGGGCTGGACTTGCCCAGCTGACGTTCTAGTGACCATCTATTATGATGAAACAGGAACTAAAACTAGGAACTTTTACCTTTATTTTTAACTTCAAGTTTGAATAATGAATGTAATTGAACAAATATTGAATTACTACAATGAACAAAGATGACGGTGATGACAGTAACCGCATAAACTTATTTCTCAACAGGGGAAAGATTTGACGTTGTGATCGAAACAGACCAAGAGGTGGATAACTATTGGATAAGGTTCACAGGTATTTTGGATTGCCAGTAAGTCATTATATAGTTTTTTTTTTTTCTAAATTCATGGTGAAATCACTAGATTAACCCTTCATATGGTATTTGAATTCGAACAAAATTTTCGAGATGAAAATTGTCAGAACGATTTGCATATTATTCTAATAAATCTGTCAAAGAGATTGTAGTTAATTGTTTAGGAATTTTCTAAAGTGTTCTCTCAAGTCCCCATTTATTTTACTATGAAATTTATGATGCAACCACCAGAGTAATTCTTCACATGATATTTAAATTCGAACAAAATTTTCGAGATGAAAATTATATCAGAACGAGTTGCATATTATTCTGATTGTAGTGGATTGTTTATGAATTTGGACAAATAACAACAACGAAAGCTAAAATTACAAGTGTTACTTTGTTTTTTTTTTGTTTTTTTCAAGGCATACTCAAACCGTACAAGGCGCAATCCTTCGTTATGAAGGTGCCCCAGAAGAATTGCCAAAGGAGACACTCGTGTATAATCCTGACTACCCAGCTGGTATTGTAAGTATGGTCCCCATTTTGTTTCTCAAAAGTTCAAAATAACGATAAGCAATTATTGGTAACGTCTGCCTAATGAACGAGGCTCATTACCTTTACTGGAAGTTTTCTGGTGGGCTGGTGATGGTGTTCTTGCCTGGTGATCGTCAGACTGGGGTTCGAATCCCGCTCAAACTCGTAAGTTCCTTTAGTGTCTACAACGTCATCATCTTTGTGAGCTAAGGATGAGGTGTATGGGGGAGCCCTGGTTCTGGCTTGGGTGCAGAAGGGGCTTGGGCGCTGATATATATGGTCAGTCTCTAGGGCATTGTCCTGCTTGATAAGGTAACGTCACTGTCCCTGCCCTCTTCCATTCATGAGCGGCCTTTAAATTTGATTGAGTTCAGGAAGCGTTTACTGTAAACTCATAGACCTAAGAAAGATTTAAAGACTCAGCAGATAGACCTATAGGCTCCCCCAAACCCGCCATCCTTAACTCACAACGATGGTGAGGTTGCAGCAGCCAAAGGAACTAACGAGTCTGGCGATCACCAGGTAAGGACGCCATCGCCAGGCCCCCAAAAATCTTCCAGTAGAGATAATTAGCGACCTCGGATGTCTTCTGATAAAGATATTTTGCTTTTTTTCTAAGGTGTTGAATCCCTTCAACTCTATTGGAGGACCTGATCGACTGACCGTGATGAACATGACGGCCCTCGAGCCTTATACTGTGCCCGACGTGGTGGACAAGCAATTTTATCTTGCGTTTGATTTCAAAGAAGTTAACGACACCTCATTGTATAATGAGGAATATTATCCTTACAGCGCTGGTGAGTCGTCAATGTTCAGTGTTGTTTAAAAAGAGTAGAAGTCTTTCAAATTGAATTTAATAAATATTCAAAATGAAGAAGGATGATGATTAAATCAAAGCAAAACAGATAAGATGATGCAATTAAGCAGTGATTAAGAAAATAAAATATGGAATAAAAAGACATTCTTAGAGTAAAATATTAAAAATTAACGAAAAGAAACTTTCCATCTCGAGTAATTTTACCGATTCTGCCACATTTTTACTTAGTAGTTTTAAGACCAAACCGGATATCATTTTATTACTTGATTAAATGTTGAGATGGGTGTGTGGGGTGACAAGAAGAGATAAGATATGGAATGAGGTAATTAGAGGTACCACAGGATTTAGAGAACTATCAGGTAAGATCCAAGAAAGTAGACTGAGGTGGTACGGTCATGTCATGAGAAGAGATGAACAGTATATAGGGAGGAGAGTAATGGAAATGGAGGTACAGGGAACGAGAAGGAGAGGGAGACCAAAGCGAGGGTGGATGGACTGTATCAAGGATGACCTTCGATCAAAGGGATTAACCGGTGATGAAGTGTGGGACAGAGATAGATGGAGAACGCTAGCCAGAAACATCGACCCCACATAGAAGTGGGAAAAGATGCAGACAAAGAAGAACAAGACTTGATTAAATGATACGCTATACATAAACGGAAAACTAAATTAGTTGAAATAATCTAAGTATGGAATTATTGGATCATGAAAAGTTTGCATTTCACGATAATATCTTGGACTAAAGGTCGTGTTGTTGGTTTATGGTAATATAAAGAAAGTCTGCAGTAATTTTCATCTAATTCAGATATCATTCCTCTGATATTATCAGGTATGATCTTTGATGTACATTATATAGTATTACGCATAATGATAATGATTAAATACGGAGTTTTGCCAAAAAGCTTTCTTAGGTTCCTTTGCTATTTCGACCGTTTACGGAATTTACACAGAACGGAATTTATGTACGAGCAAATTAATATCTTTACAGTTCATGCAAATATTGAATATCTTAGCTAACTTTCAAGATTAAATAAATAATATCACGTTTTCTTTTAAAATATAATGTTAAATTATATTCTACACTGTGGATAGGTGATGTAAAACATTACATGGTATTAGTTAAAGCAATAATCATAACTAGTCTTTTACATGCTATGGCGAGACATTTCACCTACATATTCCATCTTATCGCAATTGAAATTGAAATGAGAAGCTATCCGGATAGCCGGTATCATAATTAAGCAAAAATAAAAGCAGCTAATGATGAGGTTAAAAGATAAAGATAGATTGGAAATATAGAAGAATTGGAAAATATAGACATAGTCAAACAATCAAACATCGCAAGGGGAGAAGAGGTCTAACGCTTACTTCATATTCTTTTACAGTCGACAGGTCGTGGCAAGTAAAAACACCCCAAATCAACGGCATTACTTTTGCATTCCCCCATTCCCCTCCCATGTCGCAGCCTGAAGAGCCACAGCCGACCATTTGTGTCCATGGAAATGTGAGTTACCATCTATCTCTGTGATGTCTGAGTTGCCATCTATCTCTGTGATGTCTGAGTTGACATCTATCTGTCTGATTTGTCATCTATCTCTGTGATGTCTGTGTTGTCATCTATCTCTGTGATGTCTGAGTTGCCATCTATTTCTGTGATGTCTGATTTGCCATCTATCTCTGTGGTGTCTGAGTTGCCATCTATTTCTGTGATGTCTGCATTGTCGACCATCTCTGTAATGTCTGAGTTGCCATCTATATAGGTAGTAGGTTGGCCAGGGCACCAGCCACCCGTTGAGATACTACCGCTAGAGAGTTATGGGGTCTTTTGACTGGCCAGACAGTACTACATTGGATCCTCTCTGGTTACGGTTCATTTTCCCTTTGCCTACATACACACTGAATAGTCTGGCATATTCTTTACATATTCTCCTCTATCCTCATACACCTGACAACACAGATTACCAAACAATTCTTCATCACCCATGGGGTTACTGCACTGTAATTGTTCAGTGCCACTTTCCTCTTGGTAAGGGTAGAAGAGACTCTTTAGCTATGGTAAGCAGCTCTTCTAGGAGAAGGACACTCCAAAATCAAACCACTGTTCTCTAGTCTTGGGTAGTGCCATAGCCCCTGTACCATGGCCTTTCACTGTCTTGGGTTAGAGTTCTCTTGCTTGAGGGTACACTCGAGCACACTCTCCTATCTTATTTCTCTTCCTCTTGTTGTGTTAAAGTTTTTATAGTTTATATAGGAGATATTTATTGTTGTTACTCTTCTTAGAATATTTTATTTTCCTTTTTTCCTTTCCACACTGAGCTATTTTCCCTGTTGGAGCCCCTGGGCTTATAGCATACTGCTTTTCCAACTAGGGTTGTAGCTTAGTAAGTAATAATAATAATAATAATAATATCTCTGTGGTATCTGAGTTGACATCTATCTCTTATGTCTGCATTGCCATCTATCTCTGAAATGTCTGAGTTGTCATCTATCTCTGTGAAGTCTGAGTGACCATCTATATCTGTGATGTCTGAGTTGTCATCTATCACTGTGATGTCTGAGTTGCCATCTATCTCTGTGATGTCTGCGTTGCCATCTATCTCTGTGATGTCTGAGTTGCCATCTATCTCTGTGATGCCTGCGTTGCCATCTATCTCTGTGATGTCTGCGTTGTCATCTATATCTGTGATGTCTGAGTTGCCATCTATCTCTGTGATGTTTGTGTTGCCATCTATCTCTGTAATGTCTGAATTGCCATCTATCTCTGTGATGTCTGAGTTCCCATCTATCTCTGTGATGTCTGTGTTTCCATCTAGGCTATATCTGTGATGTCTGAGTTGCCATCTATCTCTGTGATGTCTGTGTTGCCATCTATCTCTGTAATGTCTGAGTTGCCATCTACCTCTGTGATGTCTGCGTTGCCATCTATCTCTGTGATGTTTGTGTTGCCATCTATCTCTGTAATGTCTGAATTGCCATCTATCTCTGTGATGTCTGAGTTCCCATCTATCTCTGTGATGTCTGTGTTTCCATCTAGGCTATATCTGTGATGTCTGAGTTGCCATCTATCTCTGTGATGTCTGTGTTGCCATCTACCTCTGTGATGTCTGCGTTGCCATCTATCTCTTTGATGTTTGAGTTGCCATCTATCTCTGTGATGTCTGAATTGCCATCTATCTCTGTGATGTTTGATTTTCCCTCTATTTCTGTGATGTCTGGTTTGCCATCTATCTCTGTGATTTCTGAATTGCCATCTATTTCTGTGATGTCTGAGTGACCATCGATATCTGTGATGTCTGCATTATCATCTGGCTCTGTGATGTCCAAGGAGTGGTGATATCTGAGTTACCATTTATCTCTGTGATGTCTGCATTGTCATGTGATGTCTGCATTGCCATCTATCTCTGTGATGTCCAAGGAGTGGTGATGTCTGAGTTGCCATCTATCTCTGCGTTGTCCAATGAGTGGTGATGTCTGAGTTGCCATCTATTTCTGTGATGTTTGAGTTGTCATCTATCTCTCTGATGTCTAAACGTTTGCTAATGAATTAGTTCAGTATCATGAAGATCAAGAATCTTTATTATGATTTACTTTAAGGGCTGTTTTTCCTGGTCCTATACTGCAAGGGAACTCAACTTTCTACAGGATCTTTCGTAATCTATTTTACCGTATACATTCCAAGGCATTCAGAACTTCACACCGCAAATTGCTCGTTTACTGTCAAATCCACATTATTGAAGCACTTCAAAAACAAGAAAGTCTTCAGTTTCCTCTTGAAAGAATTAATATCTCCAGTCTTCATCGCGGTTAAAAGTATATTTTTTTAAAACGAGCACCATGTAATGTGTTACCTTACTTACGTGGAAAACACCCAAGATTGTTCTGCTAGAGATCAATTTAGAGTTCAAGTCATTGCCGTGCGCTTGTTAAGGTTTTTCAAGCATCTTCAGTGTTTGTTCTTTATCATAGAATAGGTAAAGCGATGACTCGATTCAGAGATAATTAAAGAAATTGTAAAAGGCTTTGGTTTACTATAGTTTTAATGGACCTATAATTATTAATTTACTTAGATGAATTCTCAATATTATCTATTAATCATTCACATGAAAATTAAAAAAAAAGTTTTTATTCGTAGTTCATGATAAATAGAATATTCATGTCTTGATCTTATTAAAGTTTACCTTAAGAAAAAACAAACCTAATTAGTTTGATAAATGAAGTGCAAAGAAAATTATTCGCAAAATAGAATATTGAAAATACATTCAAAATCAAATGAAGACTTATCCTTTTCCTACCACTTGCTCCTTTCATTCGGCGTCAATGACCTTCGATGTCAGGATGCCAGAGAACTTCAAATCCTTCATTCACTCATTCATTGCTTCTTTCAGGATATATCACGCTTCTGCAAAGGAGATTTTTGCTCCTGCACCTATGTGTTCAACGTAGGTCTTGGGGAGACAGTCGAGTTGATCCTGATCGACGAAGGAACCTTCGGCGTGGATAACCATCCTTTCCACTTGCATGGATACAGCTTCAGCGTCGTGGCCATGGGGAAAGTTGGCGAGTAGGTTATCAACCTCTTTACTTTCAATCCCTTATTATTATTACTTGCTAAGCTACATCCCTAGTTGGAAAAGCAGGATGCTATAAGCCCAAGGTCTCCAACAGGAGAAATAGCCCAGCGAGGGAAGGAAACAAATAGAATAGTGTGCCTGAGTGTACCCTCAAGCAAGAAAACTCTAATCCAAGACAGTGGAAGACCATAGTACAGAGGTGATGGCACTACCCAAGGCTAGAGAACATATTATCATTATTACTTGCTAAGCTACAACCCTAGTTGGAAAAGCAGGATGCTAAAAGCCCAAAGGGCTTCAACAGGGGAAATAGTCCAGCGAGAAAACGAAACGAATAGAATAGTGTGCCCTAGTGCAACCAAAAGCAAGACAACTCTAACCCAAGATAATGGAAGACCATAGTACAGACGCTATGGCACTACCCAGAACTAGAGAACAATGGTTTGATTTAGGACCTTATACTTCAACGGGGTTAATATAATTATTTGGAATATACTACAAATGGATTTTTGTTTAAACTCTTAGCTTTAGTTGCATATTGGATTTTGACACTGTAATTTTTAGCATGCGTCTTTTGCAATGAAATATTTACAAGTAAAAGACGAACATGGGATAATATGATATAAAATCCTTCTAGTGGTAACACCAATACTATTTCACCCTTTTTTAAATGACTTAACATCTGATTGGCATTGGTCGTGTCATAATACGTGTAGCGTTATTAGGCACTTTCATATCACATAACTAAAAATCTAAAGTGGTTTCTTAAGGGAACATATAAACCTATCACTAGTTTATTTAGCTAAACTCAATTGACCATTCTCAGTTAAACTGCATTTCCAATTGACCACTCTTAGTGAAACTGCATTTCCCATTGACCACTCTCAGAGAAACTTCATTTCCAATTGACCACTCTCGGTGAAAATGCATTTCCAATTAACCACTCTTAATGAAACTATGTTTCCAATTGACCACTCTCGGTGAAACTGCATTTCAAATTGACCACTCTTAGTGAAACTACATATCCGATTGACCACTCTCAGTGAAACTGCATTTCCAATTGACCACTCTTAGTGAAACTGCATTTCCCATTGACCACTCTCAGAGAAACTACATTTCCAATTGACCACTCTTAGTGAAACTACATTTTCAATTGACCACTTTCAGTGAAACTGCATTTCCAATTGACCACTCTTAGTGAAACTGCATTTCACATTGACCACTCTCAGAAAAACTTCATTTCCAATTGCCCACTCTCATTGAAACTGCATTTCATGACTTAAACGGTTCCTTACATAAAAATCCACTTTACCATGCCCATGTACTCAAGATCTCTTATAAATTTGTACTACCAAAAGGAAAGGGAAGAATATTGCTATTTTGCTCTCTCTCTTTTCAAAGAAAAACTACAGCTGAAGAGGTAGCCACGTTGGATGCCCAAGGTCTGATCGAGCGGAGGCTAGAGAGTCCTGCCTTGAAGGACACCGTTAACATTGTTGATGGAGGATACACCATCGTTAGGTTAAAGGCTGATAACCCTGGTGAGTATTATTACTTCTGCCTAGGAGGTCATAAAATCGAGCAGGTTTATTTATTCATTCATTTAGACCTACTTGCCTGTTATCATTGCCTCCGCCTAGGTAGGTAATGAAATCGAGTCAGTTTATCAATTTAGGCCTACTTGCCTGTTATCATTACAGTCGCCTAAGTAAGAGATCATAAAATCGAGTTGGTTTATTTATTTATTTAGGCCTACTTGCCTGTGTTTATGTCTGTCTGTCTGTGGAAAGGATTACGTCAAAACTACTCGACGGATTTTGACGAAATTTTCACCAGACGACCCCAATTACATTTCGGAGATGATCCGGATCCGAATTCTATATCCGGATTTGCATATTTGCCATTTCAAAGATAACGTCAAAACAAATTGAAGAATTATGATGAAATTTCCACTACAGATAGCTCTTAGGTCACAGACGACTCCATCAACATTTGGCGGTCAGGAATATGTAATTGCTATTATTATTACTATTATTATTATTATTATTATTATTATTATTAGCTAATCTACAACCCTATATGGAAAAGTAGGAAGCTATAAGCCCAAGGGCTATAACAGGGAAAGTGGCCCATGCGAAAAGGAAACAAAGTAATGAAAAAACTACAAAGGAAGTAATGAACAATTAAAATAGAATATGTTAAGAACAGTAACACCAAAATAGATCTTTCATATATAAACTATAAAAACTTCAATTAAAACAAGAGGAATCGTAATAAGATAGAATAGTGTGTCCGAGTGTACCCTCAAACAAAAGTACCATCTTTAAAGTTACGAAGGTTCCAATAATGATCTAGACTTTATATCAATATGGAAGGATGACAGGGATAATAATTAAAAGCAAGGGAAGATTAGCAGTCTTTCCTCCACCTGTATTTATTTCCTTATTTCGATTCTTCACTGGGCTATTTTTCCTTGTTGGAGCCCTTTGGCTTATAGCATCCTGCTTTTCCAAGTGGGGTTGTAGGTTAACTAGTAATAATAATAATAATAATAATAATAATAATATGTAGGCAAAGGGAAAGTGAATCGTAACCAGAGAGAAGGATCCAATGTAGTACTGTCTGGCCATTCAAAAGACCTGTTAACTCTCTAGCGGTAGTATCTCAACGAGTGGCTGGTGCCCTGGCCAACCTACTACCTAGTGAATAATAATAATAATAATAATAATAATAATAATATGCATATCTCCTGTTGCTTCGCTGTACATAAATATTATGATGTACTGATCAATGAAACATAACTAACATCTTTATCATTAATGCTTTCTGGTCAAGTGAGGCAGTTTTAAACAACCATTTCTTTATTCGTTTGCAGGTTACTGGTTAATGCACTGCCACTTGATCCTGCACTCCGAGGCTGGCATGATTGCCATCCTACACGTAGGCGAACAGTCGGACCTGCCACCTGTTCCAGAGGGTTTCCCAACCTGCAAGGCATTTTTGCCAGAGATTTAGCCGAGGACAGTTTTTTTTCCATATTCTACAAAGCCACGCAACTCGACTGAGGCCTTTTCTTTGAATAATTCTGTATCAGATGTCATAATATTGATTAATTGATTGATTTGAGGTTTTCTGGCATCCTGAAGTCATAATATTGAAAGAGAAACACTAAGCATCTCGTAAGCCTATTTATTTTCTTTTTTATTTGTAAGCAATGGAGGGGATCAAGAGCCTGTTGTGAGACGAGGTATATATAAAAGTAGGTCTAGTGATTAAAAAGGTCTCCAGACTCTAAAACGGTACTTGCGCGCAAACAGAACACCTGTAAAATCTGTAAATAGTACTTTGCCTCTTGTACCAACCGTGTGTCACACGATCGTACAGAGTAACATTTCATTTTGTGTATATATTATGCTTGCATCTTTGCTCTTCCCTCGCACTAAAAAGAACCTGAATAAACATGCCTGTTTTTCTCACCGGTAACAGTGTCGGTTTTGAACAGGAAATTTCCTGTTGCATTGAGCTTTTGTATATAAAGGAGTGTGTTCTATAATAAACTCACTCAGTTGCTTTCATCCTGTCTTTGAGTCACAACCTTCTCTCGGCCCGTCACACTCTTGTCTAGTACAGTGGTAACGTGTTTGCCTAGCCTTCACATGACGTCAGACACCTTTAAACTTTAACATTGGCTTTCTTCTTCCCTAAAAAATAGAAAGGGGAGGAATAAACCGCTCTGTTTCAGTGCAATAGAAGTCAATGTTCACTTGTTACAGCGAACCAAGACCTTTGCACCAGTGTGTTTGTTCATCAAGTTCTGACTGTAGAACTCTAAGTTTTTAGCTAGTTATATAGGTAGCTTTAATTTAAAAAAATTAACAACTTGGATCTCATTCCTGCGTGTAATCTGAGACCATAAAACGGATTTTGAGTGAAGCGAAAAATCTATTTTTGGGCTCAGGCCATGTTGTCCTGATGGAAGTTCCTAAAAGGTAGCTTCCTAGGGTATATTTGACTACAGTGATATTCCCAGAGAATTTTACCTTAAGGTATCCAGAATTCTAACTCCTGGAGCGAATATCCCTAAATAATCTCACAGGGATATCGCATAATATCAGAGGATGTATTCTTGACACGTCACATAGCTATCTTCACCCCGAACAGTATTAACGCTTCGAGGGGTTACAGTGACAAGAATCTGAAACGAGAATGAAAAGAGAGCCGCTCATAAGGCATCTCTCCTATTCTGTTTCCAGTGTGTATCTGATGAAGGCGGTAGCGCCCACTTCATTCCTTGTAGCGATATACGAGGTGCTACAGATACTGTATTATAGGGAGGGGTCAATAAGCCCTTTTACAAAAAAAAAGGAAGGGATGGTCCATCAGGACGACATGGCTACCTCACCTAAAAATAGATTTTTCGCTTCGCTCAAAATCCGTTTTTTTGGGCTCAGGCTATGTCGTCCTGATGGAAGTTTACCAGAGCATTACTGTATCTGTGGATTCTCAATCGGTGCCGTACTCCCAAGAAAGTATTTTCCTGGTCCGTCTAGACCTAGAGACGCATGATGCTACCGTCATACATCATACTAGACTCTGGAAAAAGTCTCGAGGAGTACATAATAACTATGGATGACAAAATGACATGCTTGTATAGTGGTCTCGCCCTATACATTATAAAGCAAAGTTTGTATAAGAGTCACCAATGTCAGTATGAACTTGTGACACCTTCCCCAATGTGACTACTCTTATTAACTATTGGATAACGGTTGTATCCGCATAGGAACAAATTTTGCCTCTCTGCCACTATCCCGTTAGGGTACCACGTCAACCCTTCCAAAGGAAGGGTTAAAGTGAGTGGACTTTTGCTTGAATCAGGGAACAATCTTAAAAGACATACCATGATAAAAATATCCATATTTTAATCTTAATACTCAGTACATTTCTAATAAAATGAATGTGGGCGAATAAGACGCAGGGTTCACTATGAACTAGTTTATTAAAATTTAATAAACGTACATATCAGATCAACATTTATAAAATTTATAAAATGTGGATGATATGCGTTAAAGCATAAAGAGAAACAGTCAACAAAAAATATTGTTTCGTCTACTAGGAAACAGATTTGCCACTTCAATTGAATTATTAATAACAATGATACAGTCTGTATACTGTTTATTTACACTAGCGTAAGAAACGCTTGGCACAAGTGTCCGTAATATGCTATAGTTCACCGACGTCAATGGAACAGTTCGTAAGGACACTTTCGTGGCCTATCGCTCAGTGTGTAGTAACATACAGTGAGCGTATGTCCCAAATTAATTACACTGTTCCTCGCAGATTTAAAACAGAAGGTTAAAGAATTCTACCTGCTGCTACCACAGACCTCTTAAGTTGCTCCACTTGCTTCGCATAGTGCATAAAGAACACCTTGATGACTACCAGCCGGTGTACGAACAAGGATGTTCAAAGTCCATATAATTAAAGAAATTTTATGGAAGAGGCAACTTTCCTCGGATCATGACTAACGGGTGTACTGTCTGGATCCATTCTGCAAATAACACGGGTGATTTTCGCCCTTAGTTATAGATAACTTTGAACCCAGGGTTTCTCTTCTGAACAGCTGTTCTCCCATAAAGTCTGAAGTTCTATGAAGATAGACCTTTAGGCACTCCACTGGTCATAGAGATGCATCTTCCTTCAGAGGGCAGATTCTCTAGGGACCCCACCTGTTAGTGGGTAGCTTGTTCCTGGTAAGAAACGTTGGGTCTGGAAATAGATTCAGTTCTCCCTCCAAGAACTGGACGTGGCCTTCCTCTCTAGAGAGAGGCACTATTTCACTAACTCTGGCCCCCAAAGCGAGTACAAGCAGAAATATGACTTTAAATTCAAAACCTTCTAAGCGCATTCCTCATTGTTCATTATTTATACACAATGAAGAATCATATCTAATGACCATGCAAAGGGTTTTAGGAGGCGCTGAAGGGCTAAGCCTAGCATGGGCCTTTGTAGTTCATTAAGAACGACGTTAGAAAGGTGGACCTGTAAGGCATATGGTATATGACTTGAACAATAGAATTGTGTTGGCTGCTAAACCTTGCTCATGAAGGTGAATGAAGAATGATAAATAGGAATCTATCGAGATTTCTTTTGGTTTCTTTGCCTTGAAAAAGGATATCTGTTTCTTCCCTGAAGCCTCATAATGTCTTCTGGTTTCCTCCAAAAGTCTAAACTGACTTTTAACACCGAATCTTTTTCTCACCGCTAAGGAGAGAAAATCATAAGATGTAGGTTCCGTGTTTTCTGTGATGAAGCAGACACAGTCGACTTCTGTACTCGCTGAGACAGGGATGGATCCGGAAGCGGTACGAATTTTATCCGGAAGCGGTACGAATTTTAGTCGTAGTTCCAATGCCAGAGGGAACCACACGCTATTTGGTCACTTGTGGGCCACTATTGCTGCTTTCCCTTTGAAGGATCTCAGCTTGTCGAGAACCTCCAAAAGGAGGTTGTGCGGAGGGAACAGATAAATATTGGACCATCTGTTCCAGTCTAGGGACATAGCATCCTCGTATGGGGACACGTAACAATCTATTTTCTTGTTGTCTTTTGTCGCAAAGAGGTCTATCTGCAGCTCCGGGAGTTGGCTCGAGATGAAGGAGAACGATCCTGCGTCAAGGGACCATTCTGACTCTATAGGTGTAAACCTGGATAGAGCGTCCGCTGTCACCCTTGAATGTGAACTGCTGACAGGTGCCATTTCTTCCATTCCGCCAAACGGAATATAGCCAACATCACTTGGTTGATTTGAGGTGACCTCGACCCTTGTCGATTCAGGCATCTCACTATCACCTCGCTGTCTAGAACCAGTGGGTCGAGTGGCGAGGAGATACTTTCTTTAGTGTCAGAAGTACTGCCATGGCTTCTAGAAAGTTGATGTGAAATGACTTGAAAAGATTGGACCAAGCTCCCTGGACTCTCTTCTGATGAGAGTGACCTCCCCAGCCTTCCTTTGAGGCGTCTGTGTGGATAGTTACTGACGGGGGAGGAGGTTGAAGAAGTATTGATTTCTTCAGCTGCTTGGCATTGGACCACAGCTTAAGAAGCGTTCGCAGTTGAGTCGGTAGAGGTCTTATTAGATCTCTTCGCGCGTTTGATGCGTATTTTCTCCAGACTCCTGTTGCATCCTTTAGCTGTGCTCTTAGCACTGGGTCTGTTATCGAAGCAAACTGTAGAGAGCCCAGCACTCTCTCCTGTTCGCGTCTTGATATCCGTTTGGATTTCAATAGTCTCTTGACAGATCCTGCTATTTCTTTCCTCTTCTTCCCAGGAATGGAAAGTCGATGTGACTCCAAATTCCAGTGGATTCCCAAACACTGAAATTTTTGAGCTGGAGAAAGTCGAGACTTTTTGATGTTGATCTTGAATCCCAGATGTTCCAGGAACTGGATTACTATCTTAGAAGCTTGCATGCATTCTGTCCTGGATGCTGCCCACACCAGCCAGTCATCCAAGTAGGCTACTACTTGGACCCCCTTTAGGCGTAATTGATGGACGGCTGCGTTCGCGAGCTTCGTGAAAATCCTTGGGGCTATGTTTAGTCCGAAAGGCATGGCTCTGAAGGCGTAAAGTTTTCTATGTAACTTGAAGCGTAGGTAGGAGAGGTGACGATTAATTGGAACGTGCCAATAAGCGTCAGACAAGTCTATAGAAACAGCATATGCCCTTTTGGGCAGTGGGGTCCTTATGTGTTGAAGTGTGAGCATTCTGAACTTGTAGTTCACTATGAACTTGAGTGGGGAGAAGTCTAGAATGACTCTGAGTTTTTCTGAGTCCTTCTTTGGAACACAAAACAGCCTTCCTTGGAATTTGATGGACTTAACTTTCCGGATTACTCTTTTGTCTAAGAGCTCTCGGACATTTTCTTCCAGAACGGGGGGGTTGAGTGTTGGAAGAATTGAGGAAATTGAGGTGGAGGACTGCTCCAGCTCCAACCTAGTCCATTCTTTATTAGGCTGTGGGCCCAGGGATCGAAGGTCCAGCGATCCCTAAATAGCTGTAGTCTCCCTCCTACTGGAAGTATCTCCCTTCTGCTGTTGTGGACCTGAGGCCTTGCCTCCTTGACCGCGTCCTCCCCTGGATCCCCCTCCTCTTGAAGGGCGTCTAGAAGAACCTCTGGCTGTTCCTCTAGCTTTCAAACGAAAGGAAGAAGTCTGCCTTTCGAAGGCTGGGTTAAAAACTGGCGACTGTGTCGCCACTTGTTGAGGTACCAGCTGGTACGTGATTAGAGGTTGTGCCACTATCTGAGGCACCGCGGTCACAGGAAGTTGTTGTTGTTGCTGTCGGTAGGGTTTAGCCGGCCGAGAGGATGGCCTAGGCATTTTTGTCTTCTTCTTGGGTTGGGACCCTCATCTGGAGAAGACTTTCTCTTAAGATTTAAGCCCCACTTTTTGAGAAGGTTCCTATTCTCTGTGGCGGCCTTGTCTACTACCTCTTTAACCACTTCATTGGGAAAGAGGTCTTTACCCCAGATACGAGAGGATATCAGTCTCCTCAGTTCGTGCCTCACCGCAGCTGAGGTGAACATGAACTCTCTACAGGTTCTCCTAGCTTTAATAAAGCTATAGAGATCCTTCGTAACTGTAGCCAGATGGGTTTTGGCCACTACCATGAACATGTCCTGGTTCTTGGGGTCACTTGCCATCGTTTCTAATGTCGTTTGCAATGACATCGATGCTGCAAGTCTTCCCTTCGTCTCTTGCTCTCTGCGCAAGAGAACATCCGACAGTTTTGGAAGTTCTTCACCAAACTGATGTTCAGCAATATCAGCTTCCAGCTTCCCGACTGAGAAGGTAAGGTGGACGTCCTTCCAGTCTTCTTGGTCCAAGGGCAAGGTCAGAGATAACGGCTTGCACTCCTCCAAGGAGGGGCATGGTTTCCCTGCCTCCACCGCCTTTAATGCTGCCTTATATCCCTTTTCCATGAAGGGAAAGGCTCTGGTTGGAGAGGCCACAAAGGAGGGAAGCTTCTTACTCAAGGCTGGCACCTTTGAGTTCGTGAAGCCCCTCTCTTTCATGGAGACCGCTAGTAACGCCTGTGCTTTACTATGGTCAAGAATTATGACCTTCGGCTCCGTCTCCTCCTTTGAGGCTGGCTCCTTCCTAAGACGGACATAGCAGTCCGGATAAGAATCTTTGTTGGGCCAAAATTCCATTTCTTCCAGGGGAACTGCTCCCAACTTTTCTGATATCACGATCTTCCTGGTTGTCATTGGCATGTGTTCGGCATACCTCCAAGGATTGGTGTCCGAGCACAAAGGAAGATCCTTCACGTTGAGTCGCTTCTGGGGCCCATGTGATGCTGCAAGTCTACGTATCTCCAGTTTCATTGCAGCTTCCTTCTCATCATTCTTTTTTTGAATTTGTTGGATCATTTCAACAATAGAAGAAAGAGTCCTTCCCAGTTCATCTGGGATAGCAGATGATCTAGAGGGAACAGGTTCTGGGTCCGGAACCGATGTAACAGACACCTCGTCGATTTCTTCCTCTTCTACTTGAGGAGCCTGAGACAGCTCCTCCTCCTGGCCTTCTCCTAGAAGGTCCTTCTCTGTAGAATCCGACACCTCCGACATCTTATCGTCCAATTGGATGTCTTGAAGGGCGGCCGAGACTTCAGAATCTACCGGATTCTGGGCAGTTGGTATCTCCACCTGAGGCTGAGGAATGACTGCATCAGTCGATGCTTTAGGGAAAAGGTATGCCCTCATCTTCTCATTTGGAAGGTGGGGGCCTGAGGTGTTTTTCTGAAAACCCCTCACCCAGGTTCGTAATTTTTTCCTGGCAGCATCCCTTGACTCCGTAGAGTTAGGGTTGTCAAAAGCCTCGGTAATCAGGTTAGAACATACAATACAAACCTGAGGGTCCCAATAGCAGAGATCACCTCTGGAGGCTGCGCATGCTGTGTGCCTCCTGCAAAACTGATTTCCACAGAAGTTCTTACTGCGGACAATGCAGAATACACTCTTGCACTTCGGATGGTCCTCCTGTAAAGAGAAGAAAAATCCATGAGTATCAAGTGAAGGCTTTTCACTTATATTGAAACATGTAGCTTACACAGTAAAGCTATAAAAGAAAGAAGGAAAGGCACATACTTGTATTTCCTGCCCAGCCAATTGCTGTAACCTCCCAAAATATTAAAACTAAGGTTAATTCTATTCTAGAATACCTTATGTAATTTCCTAAACGGAAATTTAAGGTGTAACTCACACCTTGAAATAAAGTTTTAATATACGGGATAGAATGAATACAGAAAGAACTCACTTTCTATATATTGTACGGTCTCAACAAAAGGCTGTACAAGATAACATTAAGTATGTTGGAAGAACTTTAGTGTTACAACAAACTCTGTACTGTAGTTTATTAATGCAGTGTGTACTACACTACAAATATAGTAACTACCGTACATCGCATGCTGCTGTGCCGGCCGGCATTTACCCCCATGTAGTTCAAAGATATACTACCTTTGACTAATAGGCGGCCGGTCATTGGTTCGCAAATGTGTGCCGGCCGGCAGCTGAAAACTAACATGTGGCTGCCGGCCGCTAATCATAGTGGCCAGCAGGCAGGCAGGCAAAGGTAGCAATACCCATGTCTGCCGACAGTGGCTAAGAACCAGAGAACTTCCAACTGCCCGGCTGCCGGCTGTTAAGCCAGAAAGAGTGAACTTATGGAAGGGGAGAATGTAGCATTCAGGCTTCCAAAGAATCCATAGCCTGCCGGACTCTACCGGCAGACATGGAAGGGGGACCAAGGGAGGTCTGGGGTTCACTCTGTAAAGAACAAGGGGTCTCTGCCGGCCGACACGTAATTGCCAGCTGGCAGAGAGCTGAGCTGGTCCTCCATCCTAACCTACACTAGGTATGGAAGTAGGACTGCGGCCAAAAGAAAATAAAAGAGAGAGAGGTGGGGAAGGGATAAGGGTCCTATAAACTTCGTTCTAGCAAGAGACACACTCAGCAGTTAGGGAAGCTCATCCTAACCTAGAGTTGTCTATTAGGGAGGAAGACTGGCAATGCTTGCTATCCTCCTCCCAACCAGAACAAAGATAGGTGAAGTTATTTTGCCGGGCAACGGGGAAAACTCATTCTCCAGCCCGAGAAAAACAACACAGGACAGTCTGCTAGACCACTAGAGGAAGGAATCATCTCATACAGAATCCTTCAGACGTGGACTAGGGAAGCAAAGCTTCCTGTATCCGCCCCTAACCTAGCAAAGGATATTCATTCTCTATGCTAGGAAGAAGCAGACCACAGACTAGAAACTCTGATGTTCTGCCCTAACCAAAAAAACCAGTCATTCTGGTTATCAGGTCAGGACAGACATATCCTAGTATAGTTATACCTGAATTATTATACAGATAGAACCGCTAGGATTAAGCCTAAGGCTTACTCAGAGGGAGAGAGGGATTGAACTTAGCCTCCGGAGGAGAAAAGAACAACCGGGGATGTGCGAAAGTATACTACTGTACCTAGGTTACTAGCCTAGGTGCGGTGAGAATCGATTACCTAATTCACCGAAACTCTCTCGTATACAATCTTGGAAAGAACATTCAACAATATCTTACATGTATAAAATATTTCCCTAGAGCTTCAATAATAAAACACTCGGAAAAACTTATATCATGCATGAAAGTACTAGGGCCAGACGCCTAGGCTACTAAGCCTTGCAAAGGGCAAGATTGGTTACCTATATCACCGAACTAAAAACTAACGGCATTATATAAGCATTCCTAGAGGAGCTAAATAGCTAGATTATTAAAGCATAACAAACCGGGAACGTCGCTCTAGCTAACTAAATGACCCATATATAGCGAGCGATAGCATCCAGGATGCCTCCGGTAGGCAACAGCTCTTGTTTACATTAATATCACTTTTGATTTAATTCAAAACGACAAGAGCTTACATTTATACACAGTAAAGATAATACTCAACTTTCCAGAGGCAGCAGAGGCCGGAGAAGTCATCAAAATGTTGAATTAAATCCAAAATAACGAGAGAACACAAGGGAAAACACCGAGTAGTAGAGCTACACGAAAATGAATAAAAAGGGCGCTACCGCCTTCATCAGATACACACTGGAAACGGAATAGGAGAGATGCCTTATGAGCGGCTCTCTTTTCATTCTCGTTTCAGATTCTTGTCACTGTAACCCCTCGAAGCGTTAATACTGTTCAGGGTGAAGATAGCTATGTGACGTGTCAAGAATACGTCCTCTGATATTATGCGATATCCCTGTGAGATTATTTAGGGATATTCGCTCCAGGAGTTAGAATTCTGGATACCTTAAGGTAAAATTCTCTGGGAATATCACTGTAGTCAAATATACCCTAGGAAGCTACCTTTTAGGACCTTCCATCAGGACAACATGGCCTGAGCCCAAAAAAAACAATATATATAACAAATTAATTTAATAAAATTTAGACAAACTTGACATAGATTTGATCATGCAAAATTTTTCCTCTCTCTCTCTCTCTCTCTCTCTCTCTCTCTCTCTCTCTCTCTCTCTCTCTCTCTCTCTCTCTCTCTCTCTCTCTCTCTCTCTCAAATATCTATATTACAATTTTATAATTGATAGCTCTCTATTTTACTTATTAGGTCTTTACAAGATTGTTTAAGCAGCTAAACATTGTTGTTTTAGGTGTTGTGGTTGTGTAACTCTCTTTGAACAGCATTGACAGAAAAAGTGATTAAATTAAATTCTAATAAATATACATTACATAGTAACACTCATCCTTTTAGACTATTTGTTCTTTTGACATTGAAATTATTGAAAATTTGTTCTAGTTGTTCTGAATAGGTGCCATTGCTCTCTCTGCCAAAGATTTTGAACTTAATGAGTTCATTTTCCATTATATTTAGTTATAAGTAGTACTTTATCGGTATTTTTAAAAGTTTACTGAACTTTATGACGTTTAACTTGAAACAGTACACGAATAATACAGAATATAAACATTCTCTCTCTCTCTCTCACTCTCTCTCTATCTCTCTCTCTCTCTCTCTCTCTCTCTCTCTCACACACACACACACATACACAAAATCTATCTATATACCTATATATCTATCTATATATGTATACTTTTCCAGTTTATTCTTAGTTCTCGTTTAATAAAATTATTGCTAAAAGCTGGTTATGAATATTTCAACCCTACAACTAAGCTCAAGAGATTTTTCTTAGTACAGACTCAAACTAAGGATTGCATTTATGCAAGCATTTCCACAAAAGTATCTTTTCCTAAATAGAGGGTATTAGTTATAGTGAACTAGTACACACACACAAACAAAAATACATACATATATATACACATATATACATATATATATATATATATATATATATAATGATAATTTTTTTTTGCACATTTAAACGTGTTTCTTTCATATTTCAAATAAGCCATATATATTAATACATTAAAGTCTGGATTCTCTTAACGACCTCGGGATCAGAGCCCAAGGTGGAACCGCCCAAAGACTATGATATCGGACCAGCGGGGATTTGAACCCTCGTCCGGGATATCTGTATGCCAGTGACCATACCACTCCGCCACTCGGACAAAGGACTTAGAAAATAGGCTAAATAACCTAGCAGAGTTAATGAACAAATTTTTGGTTGAACGAGAAGAGCAGTAGTGTGCAACCACCGCATATCCGACGTACATGAACGAAGTCCAAATGCACACAAGTGAAAGTACACATGCACAGCCAAGTGAAGATATGCAAATCATAGCTTTAAAGTTGCAAGAACTCCAGGCAAGTGCTAGGCCTTTTGATGATCAATGGCCTAACGAAGGGTTTCAATCAATCAAAATGTTTTTGAGAGACTTTGAAGTAGTCATATATGGGTGGTCTGAAAGAGAGCAAGCTATTCAAGTGATTAGATTGCTGAAAGATGCTCCAGCAATGGAGGTAATGTGTTGGCCACAAGACAGTTTAAGAAGTTATACTGAAATAAAACGAAGTTTAATTGAGAAATATGCATTACCCGATGCGAGAAAGGGGGACAAAAAGTAAAATTACAAACCCAAAATTTGGGAAGGTGTATCCGTTCTTAGTTTTGCAACTTTCATTTTTCAGGATTGTGATTCATTTGCTAACCGGAGTGCCAATCTCCCAGGTGATAAAAAAGCAATTGCCCGTAAACATATTCGCAGATTAGTAAACCCTTCTTTATTTGGTTATTTGTTCGATGACAATTGCTCGTTAGCAGACGTAGTGATGGCAATACAAAACATTCTAGACAGTTTGCCAGAATAAAAAAAGACTGAGAATAACCGTCCCGATTCCGAGAAGGTGGCAGCCATGAGAGGCACTCACCAACCCCCAAAGGGGGAGAGAGGAGAACGCACTCAGCAGGTGAGACAAGTCTTCAGATGTTGGCAGTGTGGGGGAGAGGGGCACCGACGAATGGAGTGCACAACCCAAGGATCCCCCGCTGTTACACTTGTCAGGCCTACGGTCATCTATCTCAAGAGTGCCCAGCAAAAAACACCGAGGGCGGGTGGGCTGTGGCACACACACACCAACCCACGCCCAACATCCGAGGAAAAGGAAACAGAGGAAGGGGGAGACAAGGGAGATCTATGCCCCCCGCATGACATCAGAAGCAGCAGCCGAGGCAGCGGTGAGAGTGACGACGATGGACGTGGTAGAGCAGGCACTAGGACCTCCATTGGTATTCCCGATCTCATCCCCGCAGCACTAGGGAGCTGCGGCGTCATAAGGGAGGTAGTTGGCCCGTGCCCCATCTATCCTAATAGGCGGCTAGGAATGTTAGCAGTTAGGCTTGACCTACCAGAGCACTGATTGACACAGGAGCCAGTGTTTCACCGATTTAAAAAAGATTCTCCTCAAACCCACTACTGTCAGCGGCATCCATCATCCTCGACACGCCAGGAGGAAATAAACTATGGGTAAGCCCTACAACGATCATCACCTTTAAGGTTGGATCTGTGAAGTTTACACATGATTATTTTGTCTTGCCCACCTTGGGAATTCCAGGAATTGAGGCTATATTAGGAATTGATTTTAAAAGTAGTAATTAAATATGCATTTTTGGGAAAAAGATACAATAACAGTAAAAGCAGGAGGGTGCATTTTGCCGATAGAAAGTCATAAGAGAGTAAGTGCTTGTGTGGGGACGGAGAGACATTTAAGTAAGGTAACAGCTGTACCTGAAAGAGGAGAAGTGTTGTCTCCACAGACACTTACGAGCATATAAGTGACCCCGTGTCAGCCTCTTTCAGAAGGATCCAAGGTCGTTGTTAAACCCCATGACAATTGGGCGCGCGTAGTCTTAGAGGGCTTATCAGAAATAAAAGAGAACAGAGCTGATATAACGATAGTTAATTTATCAAATAAAAGAGTTGTGTTAGGAAGTGATTCTGTGTGTGAATTAGAGTTATGTGAAATTGCTAATAATGAGAACTTGGGAGCCACAACTCCAGCCCGCACAGACGAATGCACTTAGAACTTGATTATGAAAGCGCGAAAAGTATGTCCATCAGAGTATCAACCTGTAGTAAGTGACATTGTTAATAATTATTTCGATGTAACTGCAATTGAAGACAAGCCACCCAGGAGGATTAATCAATTTCCATTTAGCATTGGAACTGGGCAGGCGGTGCTGATCAGGTTAAGGCCTTATAAGGAACCCATTCATTTCCAGGGAGAGATAGAAAGGGAAATTAGTAAATTAAGGGAACAAGGGATAATCGAGGAGAGCGAATCCCCCTGGGCTTCTCCAATTGTGGCTGTTAGGAAAAAGAAGGGATCGGTAAGATTGTGTGTTGATTATAGAAAGTTGAATGCAGTCACTAAGGGCAATGCATTTCCATTGCTCTCGATCGAAGAATAACTTGTGAAGGTACAGGATAGTAAATATTTTAGAACTATTGATTTAAAGTCCAGATACTATTAGATACCCATTCAGGAAGACAGTAAATGAAAAACGGCATTTATAGCTAACGATCGACTATTTCAGTTTAATTTTCTTCCTTTCAGTGTTAAAAATGCTCCAAGTCATTTCTCTAAAGTAATGATGGTGGTTTTGTCTCCCTTAATTGGCCATAATGTTCTTGTTTATTTAGATGATATCATAATTACAGGGAAAACGGGCGAAGAACATAATAATAACATTTGTAAAGTTTTAGAAGCATTGCGACGTAATGGTATGAAAATAAATTTATCAAAGTGCAAATTTTTCTGTAAACAGGTCGAATTTTTAGGTCGCATAATAACCCCAGAAGGTATCCAACCCTGCCCCAGTAAAGTAGAAGCTATTAAAGATTTCTCCAGGCCACGTACCCCTAAGGAAGTAGCTGGGTTCCTTGGGCTCGCTGGGTATTACCGTAAATTCATAAGAGGTTTTGGAGAGATAGCGAGACCCTTAGATGCTTTAAAGAAAAAAAAAGTAATAAATTGGGGAGTGGAAGAGGAAAGGGCCTTTAACCATTTGAAAGCTGCCTTAACTAGCAATGACTTACTCTCATATCCTAGATTTGATTGCCCGTTTTTAGTGACAACAGATCCGAGTAGCTTAATCATTGGTGGCGTAGTTTCTCAACAAGATAATAAATGGAGAGAGCGACCCATTTGTTTTGCTTCCAGGGCATTAAAAGAGGCAGAAAAGAATTATAGTACATTTGGCTATTCTTTGGGTTCTAGAGAGGCATCAGTTCTTTTTATTAGGTCAGTCGATTGAGTCGCAAAGTGATCATTTTCCCTTACATGACTTATTTTTAAAAAGAGACTTGACATCTAGACAAGCGAGATGGATGGAAAGATTGTTAGAGTTTAATATAAAGGGGTTTCACCACATAGAAGGTAAAGCTAACAAGGTAGCTGATGCCCTCTCTAGAGGTGCAGTAATATGAGTAACAACTAGGGCACAAAAGAGGAAAGAAGAATGAAACCAAAATATTGAAGACACACATCAAAATAGAGAATGGGATGTGAATTCAAGCGAGGAGCAATCAGAAAATGGGAACCGCAGGCGAGAGAGGGAGAGAGAGTTAGAGATGTTGGAGAGAGAAAGAGAGAGATGGGAACGGTGAAGGTGAATAAATGTGGGTGGCCGAGGGCATGACCAGGGGTGTCCAGAATGAATGCCCTGATGATGCGGGTGTGATTGACTTGGGAGGTTGGGACATAATAGAAGTCTGAGAGGGACAGAAAAAAAGAGGAATGGATGGAAAGAGTGCAAGCAGTGATTAAAGGGGAATCGGAGAGTTATCCATCATTTCTGAATGTGCCTCGTCAGAATTTTTTTATAGAGAATGATATCTTGTATTGTGCTTACGAGAAGAGGGGAGGGGAATTTTGTGCACACCTTAGTTCTTCCTCCCTCTTTAACTAATAAAGCCATCCACATTGTACATGCAAGTCCGTATGCAGGGCATTTAAGGATTGATAGAACATTAAGGAGAGCACGAGAATCCTTTTTTTTGGTTAGGAATGAAAAAATCTATAGAAAATTATATAAAATGTTGCCATGCTTATAACTGTTTAAAAGAACATAAAAACACTGTACCGGTAGCCAGAAAGTGGCCTGTGATTCCTATTAAATTTAATAGGGTGCATATGAATGCGGTAAGAACATTTTCTACTGGTTTATCACAACATAAGTATATATGTGTATTTGTGGATGCATTTACTCAGTACACTCATACTTATAAATCAGCAAATCCATTAGCCCAGGCGCTGTGCTCTTTCATTACTAGGTTTGGTTGCCCGAAAATTTTGATAAGTGATAATGGTCTCCAGTTTATAAATAAGGTGGTGAAATTGGTCACGGACTTGATGAAAATTGAACACTTTTCAGTGACCGCATATAGGCCTGCAGCTAATGGCTTAGTGGAATCGCATAATAGGGAAGTAGTGCGAGTTTTACATTACTTAGTGGCTGCTGACCCCCTTCATTGGCACGTCATGCTTCCTACAGCTGAGCTAGCTTTGAACATTGCATATAATGCTTCGCTCAGGGACACGCTTTTCTTTTTAGTGCATGGACAAGATCCTGTGTTACCATATACGGTCCTGATTAATTCGCAACAGTTGAAGAATTATTCAGCTAAGTAATACCATGTTTATTTATTAAATCTCTTAAGGAGAGTAGTGAACACCACTAAAAGGTTTTTGAAAAGAGCTAATGAAAAACACAGCTCAAAGTATGATGGTTGGTTCAAAAACGCACCAGTAAAAGTATTTGTGGGAGATCGTGTGTATTTGAAATGATTACAACCTGGGAAACACAAATTAGAGCCAGTGTATTTGGGTCCGTACTGAGTAAACATAGTTAAATCTAACACAGTAGTGATACAAAACATTATTAATGGCCCAGTGTCTGAACATCATCAGGCACACATACATGTGGTGCTTGAAGAGGAGTTTTCAAAAGTGTCAATCAGAGTGTACCTCCTTACCTCTGCATACGTGAGGTTAATGACCGTAGAATCATAAAGTGATTTGGTTGACAGTATATTTCCATCACAATGGAGAATTCCACAAAACCTAACAATTAGGCATGTTGAGAGAGCAAGATTGCATCTTGCTTGTGAGAGTTAGTCAATACCTTTTGAGCAATCGGTAGACACTAAACAATTACAGTGCAGTAGTTAACTACTTGAGAGAAGAAGAATTGTTTGGTAATCTCAGTGTTGTTAGGTGTATGAGGACAGAGGAGAATATTTAAAGAATATGCAAGACTATCTGGTGTATGTGAAGGCAAAGTGAAAGTGAACCGTAATCAGAGAGGATACAACGTAGTATTGTCTGACCAGTCAAAGGATCCCATAAATCTCTAGTGGTAGTACTTCAACGGGTGGCTGGTGCCTTGGCCAACCTACTACCTACCGAATGACTAAAGATATTAAGACTGAAGACCTTTGTGTTTTCTAAGAGTCTAAGTGCTTCGAATATACAATATCAAATAAAACAGATCCATTTCTTTCAAGTTTTCCGGGGACAGAACGCTTGAGAAAATGTAAAGAAGTGAGCTTTATCGATCTGGATAAAATCGCATTAAAACGCAAAATAAACGCCATTCTAGGGTTGTGGTGGCCTACTGAAAACGTCCCTGACTGGCGATCAAGGGACTGGGGTTCAAGTTCCACTCAAGTTTCTTGTAGTGTCTGCACCCTTACCATCCTTATGAGCTAAGGATAAAGTGGTTTAGGGGAGCCTATAGGCCTATTTGCTGAGTCATCAGCAGCCATTGCCTGGCCCTCCCTGGTTCTAGCTTATCGCTGTCTCTTGCTTCCGCCACTCATGAGTGACCTTTAAGCCATTAAACCTATGCGTATTCAGTAGACGATCTCATGACAACAGCGATTTTATCAAGGGATATTTCATTATTTCATTTAATAAAAAACAGAGATGAAGATGGTTTTGAGCATGGTCTTCATAATCCCCAAGAGAGATTATTATTATTATTATTATTATTATTATTATTATTATCATTATTATTTGCTAAGCTACAACCCTAGTTGGAAAAGCAAGATGCTAAAAGCCTAAGGCCCCCAACAGGGAAAATAGCCCAGTGAGGAAAAGAAATAAGGAAAAATAAAATATTAAGAACAGTAATAACATTAAAATAAATATATCCTATATAAACTTTAACAAAACAAGAGGAAGAGAAATTTGATAGAATAGAGTGCCCGAATGTACCCTCAAGCAAGAGAACTCTAACCCAAGACAGTGGAAGATCATGGTACAGAGGCTATGGCACTATCCAAGACTAGAGAACAATGGTTTGATTTTGGACTGTCCTTCTCCTAGAAGAGCTGCTTACCATAGCTAAAGAGTCTCTTCTACCCTTACCAAGAGGAAAATAGCCACTGAACAATTGCTGTGCAGTAGTGAACCCCTTAGGTGAAGAAGAATTGTTGGTAGCGTTGTCAGATGTATGAGGACCGAGGAGAATCTGCAAAGAATAGGCCAGACTATTCGGTGTATGTGTAGGCAAAGGGAAAGAACCGTAACCAGAGAGAATGATCCAATGTAGTGCTGTCTGGCCAGTCAAAGCACCCCATAACTTTCTAGCGGTAGTATCTCAACGGGCGACTGGTGCCCAGGCCAACCTACAGCCAAACTTTTAGCTGGGCTCCACAAGGCACTATAAGAGTTGGAAGTCCCAGACCTACATGGCTGAGGGCTATGAAGCGTGAAGTAGAAGCTAATGAATGGAGAAGTGTTGATTTAAAAGCTCAAGATAGAGAGACGACTGGTGAAATCTAACCTAGGCCCTTTGCGTCACTTGACGTAGGAGATGATGATGATGATGATGATGACGATGATGATGATGATGATGATGATAAAAGTACTTCTTACTTGAAGAGGTTCTACTGTTTAATAATGAAGGATTCTTTAACAACATATGACAAAATTATTTATGCTGAATAAAGTTTTTTCACGGCCGTATTTCAAAATGTTGAGTTTTAATTATTACATCTTTGTTTACGTAAATGGCTAAGGTGGAATATTACCACGATTTACAATCAAGGACTACAAAATTAACATAAACTCCGACTATTGTCTTGCCAGAAAACGTGAACAAATCTCTCTCTCTCTCTCTCTCTCTCTCTCTCTCTCTCTCTCTCTCTCTATAATCAATATATAACAAGTTATGCATTCTGAATAGGCCAAACAGTTTTAAAATTGTCTACATAATAAATGTTCTAGGAAATAAAGACCAACAAATAAAGATTCAGGTTCTACACTGTTATACCGTTAATTTGAAAATTATTATGCTTAGCAGAGAGTTCAATAAAAGTATAAAACTAACACGCAAAAGTTATTATCCTTAGAAAAGAGTTTAATAAAAGTAATACGGTAAAGTTTGACATTATTCCTCAAAAAAAAAAAAAAATAAAAAATAAAAAATAAATAAATAAATCAATCAATAAAAAAAAATCGGGTTCTATTGACATTACCAATGAATATCAGGCAATCTTAAGACGTAATATTGCTACCGGAAATGACCTCCTTAGGCAAAACCTCTTTTAAAGTGATTAAGATTACACGCAGTTATTTAATATCACTAACGTGGCTGCAGTAACAGATGCTTTTTCGCACGAATTGTGTCATTGCTATTGAAAAAAACTCTTTAAATGATAAAAAAAAACTCATAAAACAGATGTTTCCTAGGTATTTTTCACGTATATGCGACACAATTTCTCTTCAAGGTCTTATCCATGGGACCGGTGAGAGTCTCACATAATGTTAAGAACCAAAGACGGTAAAAAAGATGGAAAAAATATAAAAGGAAAATGACATTCAAATATTGATGATTATTACAAAAGATTACATACAAAACTCGCCTTTAGATAGACAATTGTTTATTGGAAATAAAAGCAATAATTTCTATATTTTCTTAGTAATGTTTTACTACGTATATGCCCACACTCCTGAAAGGGGAAGGCTGCATTAATTACAATTTTATCGTCATTTTGATTTTGAATTTAGGTTGCAAATATCATGACTTTTCCTAGAATCTCAGACAGGCTGCAATCGATATATATATATATATATATATATAATATATATGTGTGTGTGTGTGTATTATATATATACAGTATATATATATATATATATATATAGCCACGTCGCTAAATGGTATGGTCACTGTCAAGCAAGTATCCTGGACCAGGGTTCGATTCCTGGCCGGTCAGATGCTATTGTCTTTGAGTGATTTCGCCTTCGGACTCTGATCCCGAGGTCGGTAAGAGAATCAAGACATTAATGTATTAAGATATATGGCTTATTTGAATGTGTGTAGCCTATATATATATATATATATATATACAAAACAATAACAATTGCAGCAGTTTCCAATCCACTGAAAGGCCTCAGACATATAACTTCATGTCTGGGGTTTGGCAAGTTATCATCACCACACTGGCCAGTGCCGATTGGTTACGGTGGGAGACTTTTCTCTGATATAAGCGTGTCTACAATCATTGGAGCAAGATTTGTCTTTTATCTGATATTTTAGCACACGAGAAGGGATATGCCTATAAGTTATGTTAATTAGATTCTTATTTAAGAGATCAACAGGCTCAACACTTTTATACACTTGTGACCAATTCAAATGCAAACGATCTCTCAAAATGCCATATCAGGCTGATTTACATTTTATGTATAACATATATGAGCATGATAGATCAGGGACAGGCTGTTCAGGCTTAATCACCAATAAAATCAATGAATGATCAAAAGTCTCAGCTGGAGAACCAACCTTACTTGTTATAACGTCAGGGGGATCAGTGTGTACTAGGTTCAAGGAGTTATCAGACCGGTGAGTAGCTTCACTTATGATTTGCTCACAGCCTGATTCAGAGGCAAAGTTCAAAACTCATAGGCTATGGCTATTAGTAGGAGAGCCAAAATTCACCCACTTTCTATGGTAGCATTAAAATCACAAACAAGCAAAAAATAAAAAGAGGCCTTTCTATTATATTATTGTATCTTAGCCATAATGGTAAAAAGACAATCGAAGACAGAATTATCCAAGTTTGGATTCTGATAGAGCAATCACAAACAAAAGTGTTATGTCTGCCACAAACTTTTATGACCTGAATTTCTTGACATCCACATTCATAGCAGGACTTACGAGAAGCTGAACACTCAATCCCAATAAACACAGCCATTCCACTAGCTCTAAGAATGCCATCATGTTTCAAAATTACTGGATTCTTAGAAAAACAAATAAAGAGCTCAGATGAGTGCCTTATTTGAGAAACCGAAGTTTCTGAGCTTAACAAAATATTTTTCTGTCCGGAGGCAACTTTAAGATCTTGAATATTGCCATGCAGTCCACGAATGTTGCAATGCAGTAGTGATTAGATGACACTGCCGAAGTCTAGGACGAACTGGTCCCGGATTTTGCTCAGTTTCTCCAGAGGGAATAAGAATTAAAAGCAGTGAAAAGGTCTCGCCATATTTGAAAACAAACTTAATCATGGTAATAAGAACAATATTTACATGAAGCAACATGGCAAAGCCGACTTACCTTGCAAGGCACAGTACCCTCCAGGATAGCCTTCAACTAAAGGGAGGACAGTAAGGATAGTTTTGAAAATAAATATCATAAAGGATGATAAAGAAAGAGATAGGGAAAAGGCAACCTCTTAATAAACCACCAGACAACCATGACCCTTCTATTAAGCCTGAAAAAAAAAAAGAAAAAAAAACAAGAGCAAGAGACAACATAGAATAGTGTGCCCGAGTGTACCCTCAAGCGAGAGAACTCTACCCCAAGATAGTGGAAAACCCTGGTAAAGAGGCTATGGACTATCCAAGACTTGACAAAAATAGTTTGATTTTGGAGTGTCCTTCTCCCAGAGGAGCTACTTATCATAGCTAAAGAGACTCTTCTTCCATTACCAACTGGGAAGTAGCCACTAAACAATTACAAGAATTTTTCGTATTTCAGTGTTGTCAGATGTGAGAAAAGAGCAGAATGTGTAAAAAATAGGCCAGATTGATTGGTGTATGTGTAGGCAAAGGAAAAATGAGGGGTACCCAGAGGGATACAATATAGTACTACCTGGTCACTTGGCCAGTTAAAGACCCAATAACTCTCTAGTGGTAGTATCTCAACCAGTAGTTGGTACCTTGGCCAACATACTATCTAAGCAACTAAGCATCCTAAACGTCTTCCTTGCACAAAAAAAAAACCACAAGGACAGTGATGTACAAACTTTTAGCGCTCCTTTGGTAGTGGTTGGGAATGCCTGTCAAATTACCTTGGGATCACTGAGAGTACATACTTTCCCTAATTGCTGTAACTGCCGTAATTGCTGTAACGACTGTAATGGTCCTCAGACCAGTGATCTTAATAGGACTGAAGTGAGAAGAGCACCAAAAATTGATGAAAAATTAGTAAGTTGAACACAGGGAGACTGGAGGAGTAGATTACGATTCTGTAAAATTCAGAGATAGGGTTATAGAATCAGTTAGTGGTGTTTGAGTGGATAAGAAAATGAAATAATGAAATAAAGGAGTTTTGGCAAAGGAAACGAATACTATCAAAAGTAAAATTACTTGACAGAGATCATATACAGGTATGTAGGAAGCTGTTGTGGTAGCCACTAATGAAATGAGAGAGCAAAATTGTTAATTGATAAAGATGAGGGACTAAGGTAAACAAAGCTGTTCTGAAAAAAAGACATGTATACAGAAAAGTTGAATGCCAATTTTTCAGAATAAGTTACAAATAAAGAGATGCTGTCTAAAGAAATTATAGTTCTGGGATAAAGTAGAGAGTATTTTGAAGACTATTGAAAATGAAAATCAGAAGAGTGGCAGAGGTAAATTTCCGAATGCCTTGGGAAGAGGCTATAAAAAGAACATTGGTTTTAAAGATTAGTAAAATGGGATTACTAGTGAGAGGAAGCAGCGTAATAGTAAAAGTACACTGATAACGTGTTTGCCTAGCATTCGCATGGCAGCAGATCGATCCCAGTTGGGGACCGTGAGTTTAAGCTGTTTACTGGGGAGGCCACTGCTGTGGTTGGGCACCACAGTGGGAGTTTGGGCGGTCCCGGCTGACGTCCTGGTGAGTATCTATTCTGAAGAAACTGGAACTGAAACCAGACACCTTTAACCTTTATGATTGAGTGACTAACCAGATAGAATAAAATAAAGGTTATAAAGGTTTTACTTTGCATAGAAGTAAAGTCTCCAGGGAGACTGCAAGAACCATATTGATATAAATCACTTGGTATATCAACAATGCGTTATGATAAATATTTTGATCCATAAAGCAAGGCACACGATAGAGGGACAGATTAGGGGAAGAACAGTGAGTTTTATATATATATATATATATATATATATATATATATATATATATATATATATATATATATATATGTATATATATATACAGTATATAAATCATAGAACAGTTGTGGATGGTGGAGAAGGATTGGACTGGATTGTTAACAGAAAATTTGCTAACCTAGAGTATGCTGATGACGCTATCCTTATTAGCAAAACACCACAGGACTTGCAAAGCTTGCTTAACAGAATGCAGGAAATACCACATGAGCTTGGGCTCAAGATAAAAAGAAGAAAGACGGAGATGATGAGGATGGAATAC
>NC_090748.1:9044362-9059362 GCF_036898095.1 Palaemon carinicauda
GCGTTTTCATTTGCCTAGATTCTGCAATAGTTACATAATCTGAAACTTCCTTCACAAGCGCCTTGCAAATTCCCTTTAGGACTCTTTTGTTGAATGAATCCGACAGTCTTTCCAAAATTCCAGTAGGCCTATGTCAGCCCCCATACAATAGGCGTTGCAGGAAAGATGAATGGACACTCCAAAATCAACCCATTGTTCTCTAGTCTTGGGTAGTGCCATAGCCCCTGTACCATGGTGTTCCACTGTCTTGAGTTAGAGTTCTCTTGCTTGAGGGTACACTCGGGCACACTATTCTATCTAATTTCTCTTCCTCTTGTTCTGCTAAAGTTCTTATAGTTTATATAGGAAATATTTATTTTATAGTTATCACTGTTCTTAAAATATTCTATTTTTCCTTGTATCCTTTCCTCACTGGGCTATTTTCCCTGTGGGGGCCCCTGGACTTATAGCATCCTGCTTTTCCAACTAGGGTTGTAGCTCAACATTTAATAATAATAATAATAATAATAATAATAATAATAATAATAATAATTATCGTTAACCCTTTGACCGCCAGGCAGCTCAACCAACTTCGCTACCATGTTCACAGTGCCCCTAGGCTTCGAGCTTCTTTGGGTACCTAGACAATCCTCAACGGCCAGTTTCCCCAAGCCCCCACCCTGTAAATTTCACGCTCTCATTTCGTAGTTTATAACAATATTATTATAAATGAAGTAAATTACCCATAGCTTTAATAATTAACACTAAAACAGAAATAAGTTGCATGGGCCCATGCTTTTGCTAAGCGACAATAGTCCATTTCTTTTATCGAGGCAGATTTGCAGAGACTCGCAGCGGTTCCCTTTTAGCTCGGAAAAGTTTCCTGATCGCTGATTGGTTAGAATTATCTCGTCCAACCAATCAGCGATCAGGAAACTTTTCCGAGCTAGGGCACCGCTGCGAGTCGGTGCAAATCTGCATCGCTAAAAGAAATTGACTATAGGCTTCAGCCTAATCGGACTCATGGATAATGTAGCCCTGCACGCTTACATCTATCAGGTTTTAAACCATTTGACTCCCATATCTATCTTTGTATCTTAGTAAAAATTATTAATAATAACCCGTGAACATTATTCAAGAAATAAAACCCGATCATCGTATGGCATCATCTCAACCTTTGGGTTTTGACTTCCTGTGTGGTTATTTCTATGCATTGAAAATATTAGTATAACTTCACCGAAAGGGTTTTTTTTTTTCTTCGGTAAAATCATGGTGTTCTGGTCTGTCTTTCAGGGATTAAATATAGATATCTTCCGTGGTACTTTGCACATATAACATTCTTTCAGGTTACTGGATACCTTCACAGCTCGAAGTATACTAAGATGTTGAGAGAAAATAGTATCAACATTTCTTAATTCGAATTAATGCATATATATATATATATATATATATATATATATATATATATATATATATATATATATATATCTATATATATATATCTATATCTATATCTATATCTATATCTATATCTATATATATATTATATATATATATCTATATAAATATATTATATATATGTATTATATATATATGTATATATATATATACATGTATGTATATATACATATAAATTATATATATATGTATGTATATATATATATATATATATATATATATATATATATATATCTATATATATATCTATATATATTATATATATATATATATATATATATATATATATATATATATATATATATATATATATATATGTATATGAAATTAGGGGATAGTTACCAACAAGTCTTAGACTCAATCTTTTGAATCGATTAATTCACTGAAAATCATACAAATTGTAACGTGAAAGAAGTTAATTAATCTGTTGGTTATTGTTTGACGATTGAAAGGCGTATGTAATTCGAGTTATCTGTCAATCTCTAAGACACAGACTGGGAATTTACCCTTGTAAGTCTAGGCTAAGCGACCAAATTTTCCGTTGGGAACTGCCATAGTTTTTTTTTTTATGACGAATTTAAAATGTTTTTGAGTTTGAGTTTGTTTATGACGAATTTGAAATGCTTTTGAGTTTTTGAGTTTGTTTATGACGAATTTGAAATGCTTTTGAGTTTTGAGTTTGTTTATGACAAATTTGAATTGTTTCTGGGTTTGAGTTTGTATATGACGAATTTGAATTGTTTCTAAGTTTGAGTTTGTTTATGACGAATTTGAATTAATTTTAAGTTTGAGTTTGTTTATGACGAAATTGAATTCTTTTGAGTCTGAGTTTGTTTATGACAATTTTTAAATGCTTTAGAGTTTGAGTCTGTTTACGATAAATTTGAATTCCTTCTGAGTTTGAATTTGTTCATGACGAATTTGATTTGCTTTTGAGTTTGTTTGATAATGACGAATTTGAAATGGGTTTGAGTTTATGACGAATTCAAATTGCCTTTGAGTTTATTTATGACCAATTTGAATTGTTTTCGAGTTACGAATTTGTTTTATGACGAATCATGTTGTAGTTATTTTAACCACATCTACCTTATCTTTTTCTGTTTGGAGAATCTTTTCATCTGTATTCCATAAACTTTGGGGAGTAGGCCTATTTCACTATTGATCTGGATGCCTCTGAAGCTATTGACATTGCCTATCATTGAGGTACATACGCTAAATGACCTACTTAGGACTACACTCACGTTATCTCCAGACACCGTTAAATATTATCTGTTAATATGATTCATATCTTCATATCTATTGCTGCTGATATTCCAACATATTTCCCTGTCTTGTCTCTTGTTTCATCTTTCCCATCTTTTTATGGCTTTTTATGAATAACAACTTCATAATTCCCTTCTGCTCTTTCCTCTCATCATCTCCTCCTACGCCTAATGGCGCAAAGGGCCTCGGTTAGATTTCACCATCATCTCCTCCTACGCCTATTGACGCAAAGGGCCTTGGTTAGATTTCACCATCATCTCCTCCTACGCCTATTGACGCAAAGGGTCTCGGTTAGATTTCGCCAGTCAACTCTATCAATATCAATGCGTCTCCACTCATCATTTGCTACTCCACGCTTCATAGTCCTCAGTCATGTATGACTAGGTCTTCCAACTCTTCTAGGGCTTTGTGGAGGCCAGTTGAAAGTTTCTTTGATATGTTTACAATTCCACTCTTCGAAAAATATATTTTCCTCTATACCTTCTGAGATTCGTTTTTAATCTCTTAATCTTATAGTTTTTTATAGGAAATATTTATTCTAATGTTGTTACTGGTCTTAGAATATTTTATTTCCCTTGTTTCCTTTCCTCACTTGGCTATTTTCCCTGTTGGGGCCCCTGGGCTTATAGCATTCTGCTATTCCAACTAGGGTTGTAGCTTAGCAAGTAATAAATTACAATGATCTTATAGTTTATATGGGGAATATTCATTTTAATGCTGTTACTGGTCTCAAAATACTCTATTTTTCCTTATTTCCTTTCCTCACTGGGCTGTTTTCAACGTTGGGTCCCATGGGCTTACAACATTCTGCTATTACAACTAGGGTTGTAGCTTAGCAAGTAATAAATTACAATGATTCTCTTAAACGGGATCTCCAATTAGAACAGAAAAAACTTCTATTATAGACTTCCAAGAGAGACAAATCCCAAACTATCTACCTCATGTTATTTCTAGACTTATGATAATGGTTTGATTTGTTAAAGAAATACAGCGACATATCAATATTTCGGCCGAGCAGTAAATATATCCAAGTTAAATTTTACTCCTAAAATACCGAATGCGCTACACTTAGAAAATTTGCAGTAAAAAAAAAAATATATATCTGGCAACATTTATTCCAGGATTTATCCCGTTTTAAAAAAGTTTATATTGGCGTAAAAAGAGTGATAATACGGTCACCAACCCGTAGAAAAAGTAATAACAAAGTAAGGTAAAATTACGGTAGCCTGTATTTTACTGAAATACGATTAATTTTATTTTTTTTAAACAGTACTGGTCCTACATCTCGGTAACATACTATTCTATCATATTTTTCTTCCACTTATCTTTATAGTTTATACAGGAAATATTTATCGTAATATTGTTAAGTGTTCTTAAAATATTTTATTTTTCCTTATTTCCTTTCCTCACTGGGCAATTTTCCCTGTTGGAGCCCCCGCTTATAGCATCCTGCTTTTCCAATTAGGGTTGTAGCTTAGCAAGTAATAATAATAATAATAATAATAATAATAATAATAAATCATGACTTGTTTTCTTGTTTTTCTACAATTTACCTTTCCTCACTGAGCTATTTTCCCTGTTGGAGCCCCCGGGCTTATAGCATCCTGCTTTTCCAACTAGGGTTGTAGCTTAGCAAGTAGTAATAATAATAATAATAATAGCACTATTCAGTTTCGACCAAAGATCACTCTGTTCTTAACTACCGTATTACCTATTACTCAAAATCGTTACATCCATCAGTTGTACAAATCCATGACGCAAGAGTGTGAAATTCGAGGTTTAGCATGCTTAATTATTACTTCATTCCGTAAATATATTTTAAATCTTCATGTACGATCGTGATTATTAAGGGGACTAAACGTCGACCATTGAATTATCACGATTTATCAGTCAATTTTAATAACATTTACACACACATTTTTTTTTTCAATAAAATTAAGATTAAATGTTAATAGATCGCTTTAAAATTTATAAAGAAACCTTACATACATACACAATATATATATATATATATATATATATATATATATATGTACTGTATATGTATATGTATATGTATATATATATATATATATATATATATATATATATATATATATATATATATATATATATATATATATATATATAATGTATGTATGTATGTATATAATATATATATATATATATATATATATATATATATATATATATATAATATATATATATATATATATAATGTATGTATGTATATATATATATATATATATATATATATATATATATATATATATATATATATATATATATTGTGTATGTATGTAAGGTTTCTTTATAAATTTTAAAGCGATCTATTAACATTTAATCTTAATTTCATTGAAAAAAAAATAAAAAATTAAAAATCAAACTCGTCCATTATTTTTAGAGCTATTACAATTGAACTTACTAAAAATGAGGTTTATAATTAGAACATATTTTACGATCAGAATTTCTATAGAATAAATTTAAAATTTCATGTGAACATTTTTGTTTTTAGTTTTCTCATTCATTCTAATTTTGTACAATAGTTTTTTTCATGATAAAAAAAAACTCGGTAATTACCATTCTTTTTTATTTTTATTTTAAACGATATATTTAATTTTTAAATTGACTTGCAAACAAACGCGTATTACCGTCTGAAGTAAAAAACTATGAAGCGTAGAAGAACAGCTTTAAAGGTAAACTTGCATTTTTTTTTCTGATTTCCCACGATTCCTCGTTCTTTAACGGAATTCCAAATTACTCCAAAATATTAGCCGTTTTTTCCCCTTTCATCGGTATATTTACTTTGTAAATTTATCTAAAATTAAGGACATTTTCATAGATAAAAGTGAAAAAAAAATCAGGTAAGATTTGTTGTGAATTCCCATGATTCGTCGTTCATTAATCAAAATTCTAAATCATAAAAAAAAAAAATACATTAAGATAAAATTTTAACACTCACCAGGGAATAGTCATGGCATTCGTTTCTCCTATTGTCTACATTTTCGGAACCAGGGTTGTGGTGGCTGACGTGGTAGCGTCCCTGACTGGTGAACGCCAGACTGGGGTTCGAGTCCTGCTCAAACTCTTTAGTTCCTTTGGTCGCTGCAACCTCACCATCATAGCGAACTACGCAAGGGGCGTTTAGGGGAGCCTATAGATCTATCTGCTGAGTCATCAACAGTCATAGCCTGGCCCTCCTTGGTTCTAGCTTGGGTGGAGAGGGTGCTTGTGCGCTGATCATATGTGTATATAGTCAGTCTCTAAGGCATTGTCCTGCTCCATAGGGGAATGTCACTGTCCCTTACCCCTGCCATTCTTACTTGTTTACTTGTTTTGGGTTTAAATCCAACCCTCCACTGAAGTCGAGTGAACTACTTCTCGGGTGGGTCCATATTAATCATCTAACGAATCATGAGCGGCCTTTAAACCAGGCTCCAGTTTTTTAAAATTCTAATTCTATGTCCGTTCCGAATCTTTCCGTATCCAAATCTAGTTCTAAAAACTGCGACATCTAATAATTTTACAACGTAATATTAACCTAACTTAGAACTGTAACTTTGATACAAGAGGCGAGTCAGTTGAAAGAGAAGCCATTGTCTGTACGCTAAGTCTGTAAGCAAGCTCACTTCGTTTTTCTACCCCAGGACCTTTGCTAAGTTGGTGGGACGAAAATCTGCTTAATTAACACGTTTTGGCCTTTTTATAACACTTCCGCTATATCACAACGATATATGAATGTTATTGTATAATCACTCTAAAAACGGAAAGAAATCTGACACTGCTTACGGTGATAACTCGGTTTGTAAGTTACTAACGCAGTTTCCATATGGTTTAGTCTAAAAATCCCCAAAACTCATGATAACCCCCCCCCCCCCCCAAGCAACCCAAAAATTCCCATTTCCACGAATATATTTTCTTCTGCTCATGCAGGCTTTACTCATATAGAAATTACTCACCATACTTTACATAGTGTGCTCAGTAATCTAATTGCAATAATATAAAGATTTACTAAATTTTGTTTCTTCTTCATAGATATTTGTACAGAATTAGACACCCAAAATCCCTAAATCTAGGGATCAATCCCCATATTTGGCAACATTGTACTAAAGTTTGTCTGTTCAACTCTGTTGGCTTGCTCCAGGCATTAAAGGGCATTTCTATGTCACCCCAATGGTGTAGCACTGCCAGACGCGGGCTGACCTATCAAAATTACTAAATAATTTTGTAAATGATAATAAAAATAACAGATGTAGATAAAATCCAAGTCCACTACGCTACTCGCATCATTCAGACCTTTAATTAAAGGTCGATGGACTTTAAATGGTCATTTCTCCGTTGTTTCTTAAGATTGTGCCGTACAACTTGTCAACGTTAACGACGCAATACCAGTGATCACTGAGTGAAATAAAAGATTTTAAAAAATATTCGCCAAAAATCTGCATGCCACCCTTGATACAAACTTATATTTTTGACCGCTTGGAAACTTTGCACATATATATAGAGGCCAATATACACACATATCTCTATATCATATATGCATTATACATATGTATTTATACACACCCATATATATATTATATATATATATATATATATATATATATATATATATATATATATATATATATATATATATATATATATATATATATACGTATGTGTGTGCGTGTTTTCATATTTACTAAAATATAAATTAAGAGTAGCAATTATGATGATTTCACTGTTTTATAGTTACCCACGTGTACGTAGTTCAGCTCAAAATTCAGAGCTTGTTTGCAAATAATTTGGCATTATCACCATTTACTTTTTCATGCTGTAAGGAGAGATTTTCTCGATTATCGTGAAATTCCACCATACTTAGACAGCTTCCTGATTTTTTTTTTCACAACACTTTTGCTCGCAGTATTAGAAGTGCGCTATCCATAAGGAACTCTTATATATGCTGATATTTTCAGCCGCTTTAATTGAAAATTGACATGTGCGATATCCTGTTTAGGGCTGTGGTGGCCTATGTGGTAACGTCCCTGACTGGTGTTCGCCAGACTGGGGTTCGAGTCCCGCTCAAACTTGTTAGTTTCTTTGGTCGCTAGAGCCTCACCATCCTTGTGAGCTACGGAGGGGGTGGGGTGAGGGGGAACTTATGGATTTATCTGCGGAGTCATCAGCAGCCATTGCCTGGCTTTCCTTGGTCCTAGTTTGGCTGGAGAGGGGGTTTGGGCGCTGATCATATGTATATATGGTCAGTCTCTAGGGCATTGTCCTGCTTGATAGGGCAATGTCACAGTCCCTTGCCTCTGCCATTGATGAATGGCCTTTAAACCTAGCTTCCTTCAACAACTGACTTTTTTTTTGTGATCCATGTTCCTCATTATCCATAGTCGGTAGGAACGCTATTGCTATTGTTATTATTACCTCCGCCAACGAAGTTGGAAGTAGGTTATGTTTTCACCCCTTTTTGTGTGAATGAGTATGTTTGTTTGTGACCAGCTTCCTGGGCACAGTTTTAATTGTAGAGTGATGTAACTTGCAGGGATTAACTCTTATGTATAAAGCTGAAAAGGATTAAATTTTGGGAGGACACGGTCACGGTCAAGCAAAAGGTCGAGAAATAAACTACCGCGGCGGAGGTTTGCGCTCTACTGAGTGCCACCTAGGTATTATTATTATTATTATTATTATTACTATTATTAGCTAAGCTAAAACTCATAATTGGAAAAGCAGGATACTATAAGGCCAAGGGCTCCAACAGGGAAAAATAGCCCAGTGAGGAAATGAATTAGGAAAAATAAACTACAAGGGAAGTAATGAACAATTAAATTATGATATTCTAAGAACAGTCACAATATTAAAATAGATCATTCATATATAAACTATAAAAAGAGACTAATGTCAGCCTGTCCAATATAAATAAATTCGCTGCAGGTTTGAACTTTTCGGAACTTTAAAGGTACACTCAGGTACACTATTCTATATTATTTCTCTTCCTCTTGTTTTGTTAAAGATTTTATAGTTTATATAGGAAATATTTGTCTTCATGTTGTTACAGTTCTTAAAATATTTTATTTTTCCTTGTTTCCTTTCCTCGCTGAGCTATTTTCACTGTTGGAGCCCCTGGGGTTATAGCATCCTGCTTTTCCAACTAGGGTTGTAGCTTAGCAAGTAATAATAATAATAATAATAATAAAATAGGAAATATTTGTTTTAATGTTGCTGTTCTTAAAATATTTTATTTTTCCTAGTTTCCTTTCCTCGCTGGGCTATTTCCCCTATTGGAGCCCTTGGCTTATACTATTTTTCCAACTAAGGTTGTAGCTTAGCAAGTAATAATACTAATAATATAGGAAATGTTTGTTTTAATGTTGTTATCGTACTTAGAATATTTCATTTTTCCTAGTTTCTTTTACTCACTGGGCTATTTTCCCTGTTGGAGCCTCTGGACTTATTTAAGAATGTTTGGCGTTGTCGTAATTCACCAGTTCCTTATTAAACTGGGGTTCCCTTACACGTTCTCAGTATCGGATAATAATAATAATAATAATAATAGATTTAAAACATAGTTAACTTCTGCTTCTATATTTCAGCCTTTGAGCACGAATGCGAACGTCCATGCATTAAAGGTGAGACTAAGATCTGCAAATACGAATTCTATCTACAAGAGTACCACACGCTGGGCCGCGCATGCTTCAACTGCCCGCAAAATATTTCTGACTGCTATAGGCAAGAGTGCATAGCAGCTGACGGAGTGGCAAGGCCCATTCTCGCTGTTAATAGGCAGTTACCCGGACCGGCTGTACAAGTAAGTGATGATAATTGACAGTTTTAATTTCTGGTATAGGGTTTCTGGGTTATTTACTAGAACTGCCTTAGTTGTTATTAAAGCGCTTAACCGGATCATTGGGTTATATGTACTTCTGTAGTGAGAGCTTGACAAGAAATAATAATAATAATGAATATAAATAAGATATTAATGATGATAATTGATAATAATAATAATAATAATAATAATAATAATTATTATTATTATTATAATGATAATTATTATTATTATTAATATTATTATTATTATCATTATCATTATTAGTATAATTATTATTACCTACGACATACTGCAGTCATAGGAAGAGAGAAAACAAAGGCTATCCCAATATTAAAGGCATAGCAATAGTTGCTGAGTATATATACCTATTAGTGTTTACATTGTGTCTTGCGCGGCACACTGTACACAGTGCCTTCTTCTATGATATACGCTACGAGGTTGATATCTTAGGAAACATAGGTTCAGGAATAAGATCAGAATAAGATGCTAGTACAGTGGTATATAACTGTTCGCCTAGCTTTCGCATGGCAACCGATCGGTCCCAGTCCGGGATCGTGAGTTTAAGTTGTTTTACTGGGGAGGCCACTGTTGTAGTTGGGTACCACAGCGGAGGTTGGGCTTTGCCCGGCTGACGTTCTGGTGAGTATCTATTCTGATGAAACTGGAACTGAAAGCAGATACTTTTACCTTTTTATTTTAGATAATTCACTACGGTGATCGGTAACGTCTCTGCCTGGTGTTTCCCAGTCGGGGGTTCGAGTCCCGCTCAGACTCGTTAGTGCCATTAGTGTCTGCAACCTTACCATCCTTGTAAGCTAAGGTTGGGGGTTTGGGGGAGCCTATAGGTATATCTGCTGAGTCATCAGCAGCCACTGCCTGGCCCTCCCTGGTCCTAGCTTGGGTGGAGAGGACGCTTGGGCGCTGATCATATAATATATGGTCAGTCTCTAGGACATTGTCCTGATTGCTTGGGCAATGTCACTGTCCCTTGCCTTTGCCATTCATGAGCGACCTTTAAACCTTTAAACCTTTATGGATTAAAAGGGCGTATAACTTTATTTGAGGGAATTGGAATTAAGATTTAATTAAAAAATATCTTAATATCTTCTGAATGACTTGAAATAAATTTACTATTTTCTTTGAGTGACTTCAGAAAAAGCTTATCATTTCCTGAATAATTACATATTTCAAAATCAGAAGAGAAACCCGATCGAATTTTAGAAACGGCGAAATTATCATTCTTTGAAGTTTTTTCTATTTATCTCTAGAGGAGATGGATATGTTTTTGTATGGCAAGTATATGGATGAAAACTGATATATATATATATATATATATATATATATATATATATATATATATATATATAAATATGTATGTATATCTATATCTATATATGTATACATATATATATATATATATATATATATATATATATATATATATATATATATTGTATATATAAACATATATACATATATATATATATAATATATATTCATATATATATATATATATATACATACATATATATATTTACATTTATATATATCTATACAAATAAACATATATATACATATATACACACACATATATATATATATATATATATATATATATATACATATATATACATATATATATATATATACATATATATACATATATATATATATATATATATAGAAGATGAAATATCATTAGAAAGAGAAAGGATTAATGAGGTAGAATCATTTAAAGTATTTGGGAGCTATGATCTCCACTACAGGGTCTTTAGAATTAGAGTTTAGTGAAAGATTGAAAAAAAGCAAATCAGACACTGGTTAGGTTAAGGAAAATTTGAAAATCAAATCGCCTGAAATTACATATAAACATCAGACTATATATCAGTGTAGTGAGGTAGGTGTTACTCTATGGACATGAGTCATAGTATGACAATGAAACAATCTCCAATAGATTTAGTAGATTTGAGAACAAAGCCCTCATAAGGATATTGGGAGTTAAATGGCAGGACAGGATTAGAAGTGAAACCATAAGAGAGATTACTCGAATGCCACATGTAGATGAAATCATGAAGAGGGGTAGATGGAGATGGTTTGGGCATGCTCTTCGCACTCCCATAGAGATTAGTTCACCAAACGTTCAATTGGGCTCCACAAGGAACTAGAAGAATTGGAAGACCCAGGCCTACAGGGCTGAGGACTATGAAGTGCGAAATAGAAGATGATGAATGGAGAAGTATTGAATTAAAAGCTCAAGACAGAGACGATTGGCGAAATCTAACCCAAGCCCTTTGCATCAATAGGCGTAGGAGGAGGTGATGATGATTATATATATATATATATATATATATATATATATATATATATATATATATATATATACTATACAACTAGAAATGCAGCCGTTTCTAATCCACTGTAGGACAAAGGCCTCAGACAAGTCCTTATTAATGTATAGGGTTAGGCCAATTTTTATCACCAAGTTGACCAACTGCGTATTAGTGATGGTAGGAGACTTTTGTCTGATAGCTCACGGCAAACCAACCTAGTATGAGTGGCTCTAACTCTAAAAAAAACCTTTAGTGATAAAAGCGATACACAAACCTTTTTATTACGTTATTCTGTATTATTATGTGATCAAACAATTTTGCTAGCAGAAAATATGTTAAATATAAAATTTTCTTCACAAGTATGAAGAATTGAAATAAGAATTTGACGATACACATCTCCCGTGTAAAAACTCATAATACCCAAAAGTATGAAAATCTAATAGTTAAACTTCTAAAAAGTGGTATTTTTTTATGAAATGTATTGATAAAGTTTTACAATATTTCAGGTATGTGAAGGCGATAGAGTTGTTGTCGATGTGCATAATGGCCAGCTCTCTGACTCAGCCACCATCCACTGGCACGGACTGCACATGCGCGACCAGCAATACAACGATGGCGTGCCCTTTATTACGCAGTGCCCTATTTTGGGGACATTCAGATATGACTTCGTCGTTACCAATCCTGGAACTTTCTTCTGGCACTCACACACAGGTGAGTTGAAATGGGAGGCTAAAATTATTGCCAGATTCTTGCTCAGACAGCCTCTATAGCAGTGGTTCCCAACCTTTTTCCTGTCATTTCCCCCCTGCACCCAGTTCAACCATCCAGATTTCCCCCTTCATGCCCATTCGCCTGCCTCAAAAATGGGCATGACACTCAAATTCTCCCCTTAAATATCATGTCAGTGAGAAATGATATTATCATATCACAATTGAATGGCTAACAACAAATTTCCGCACATACTATGTGGACATTTTCCGCTTTTTTAGTTAGTAGGTAGTATAATTATTTCACCCCTGGAAGCTTCAAATTCCCCCCCCCCCAGGGGAAAATTTCCCCCAGGTTGGGAACCACTGCTCTATAACCTTGACAATGCTTCCAGAAGTCAGAAATTACTGGCAGATTCTTGCTCACACAGTCTCTGTAACGTTTACAGTGCTTCCAGAAGTCTAAAATTACTGCCAGATCTTTTAACTGTTTTTCATTATATTTTTTAACTAATCTTTCGACTGTTCAGGTAAATATAAAATTGAGAGAGAGAGAGAGAGAGAGAGAGAGAGAGAGAGAGAGAGAGAGAGAGAGAGAGAGAGAGAGAGAGAGAGAGAGCTCCTGGGCGGAAAATGCAAAATGGGATTTTGCAATAGGTCTAGTCGCATTCATGGCGGTTTAGAAAAAATGAGATTCCAGTATGACTCGCTGATTACAAAATGCTTAATTGTAGATAACTAATCCAAGCTAATATATATATATATATATATATATATATATATATATATATATATATACACATATATATATGTATATATATATATATATATATATATATATATATATATATATATATATGAATTTCCGAGTTTGGAAGCCAAAAAAGAATTTCATATCACCTATGAAAGGACAACAAAAATACTAGATAAATGAAATTACAAGGTGTTTTCCATAAAGCACATTAATTTAACAAGACTAATTTAAATTCAAAATAATTGTAAATAAATCGATATGGAAAGCCTACAGGAGTTTTAGAGAATGGTGCATTTTCTAAGTACAATGATAGAAAACGGAGGATTTTATATGGGAGACCTAACTAATTAGAGATGTGGACCGGGTCGTTGTTAACTTATGCCATATAACGCCCATGCAACAGACATGCATAATCAATTCCAAATACAATTACACCTTAATTTAGTGAGGAAAAAAAGATTCTATTGCCTGCTCGTTATAAGAAATAAATGTGCACAGAAGACGCTATCCCAGAACAATTTTAAAGTACAAAGAAAAAAAGAATCGTATATTTTTCAAGGTAATTTTCATCAGTGTGTTATTTTGAGGACTAATATAATAAAGTATCCAATATAAGACTAGCACTAAAGGCTAAATAAATGGTAAAATATTTCAGAGACTAATTAGCACTAGTACACCAGTAAATATTTTTTTCTTTTCGAATATTCTTATTGACAATAAAAAAAAGGCTCGGCAGCATCATTATTGATACTGGTATGATATTATTATTATTATTATTATTATTATTATTATTACTTGCTAAGCTACAACCCTAGTTGGAAAAGCAGGATGCTAAAAGGCCAGGGGCTCCAAAAGGGAAAATAACCCAGTGAGGAAAGGAAACAAGGAAAAATGAAATATTTTGAGAACAGTAACATTAGAATAAATATTTCCATTATAAACCATAAAAAGTCTAACAAAACAAGAGGAAGAGAAATAAGGTAGAATAGTGTACCCGAGTATTACCCTCAAGCGAGAGGGTAACACATTTATCATCACCAAAAATATGAGCTTGAATAATTATAAATCGGTCCACCCTTCGACAGGCCCTGTTCATGAACTGGCAGTGTTGCCAGATATGGGGATTTATCCCTAGATTTAAGGATTTTGGGTGTCTGATGGGGATATTCTGTACAAATTTCTCAGAAGAAACAATGATGAGTAAACCTATATATTGTTGCAATTAGTTTGCTTGCACTTACATGAAGTATAAGTATAGTGAGTAATTTCTATATAGTAATACCTACAGAATCAGAAACAAATAAATTTGTGGGAATGTAGATTTTTGGGTTGTTTTGGGGATTTATCAACAGATTTGGGGATTTTTAGACTAACCCATCTGGCAACACTGTTAGCTGGATACATGCTATGACTCAAGATGAACCAGATGATGAATTTTGTTTATGTAGAACAGAATTTAAGTATAATTACGAGCTTTTAACTGAATGACTACTATGAAATATCTTGCTTGAGGATACACTTGGGCACACTATTCAATCATATTTCTCTTTCTCTTTTCTTTTTATAGTTTATACGCTATATGAAAGATTTATTTTAATGTTATTGTTCTTAAAATATTTTACTTTACTTGTTCGTTACTTCGTCTGTAGGCTAATTTCCCTGTTTGAGCCTGTAGGTTTCTAGCATTCT
>NC_090748.1:9076862-9079362 GCF_036898095.1 Palaemon carinicauda
ATAGATCAGGCTTGGGTGGGAGTAATGCGACGGACACTGAATTCTGCCTGGAAGAAGCTGTGGCCTGATGCAGTTTCTCCCCGAGATTTCGAGGGTTTTGACCCCGAACCTGATCCCGTGGTGGGTGCAGCGGAAGACGTAGAGGAAATCGTTTCCCTTGGCAAGTCCATGGGTCTGGAGGTCGACGCAGATGACATCACGGAACTTGTCGCCGAACATCACGACGAACTTACCACAGAGGAGCTCAAGGAACTCCATGCTATGTCTGAGCACACGAGTGATGACAAGGAAGGGATCGAGGAGGTAGAACATGTGTTAGGTTCAGCGCAAGTAAAAGAGATGTTACGAAAATATCAAGACGTGGTCGACTTCATCGACAAATACCATCCAAAAAAATTGCAGGTTTGTCGTGTAGTTGCGCAGTTCAATGATGTTTGCCTAACTCATTTTCGAAACATCCTGAAAAGCCGTACCAAGCAACTTTCTATCGATAGCTTCTTTGAAAAAACTACGAAGCGAACTCGTGATGAAGAGGAAGGAAGTGGTTCAAAGAAAACGGCAAAGAGTGAAGAGAAAAAAATTCAATCAATTTTAAGTGGAGAGAGTGAAAGTGATTAAAATTAATCATCAAAAAGAATAAAAGAAAATGTAAAAAAATATATAAATAAAATATAAAAATAAAAAAAAAAAATAACTAAGCTAAGTTAGGTTAAAGTTCACTTAGTGTAAGTTAGAAAAAGTTACGGTAGTGTACGTTTATCGTAGTCACCCTCTCTACCTCCTCGCCACCCGTCCGTCTCCTCTCTTTCTAAGGTAAAGTGACGCTAAAAACCCGTTTCTTATTTATTATTTCTTGACAATTATTCTTTTTTACATGTCTATTATCTAATTTATAGAGTGCCTATTGTCATGTGTAATTATGTGTAGTAATTTATTAAGAAGTTATCATAGGTTTTTAGGCTCGACCACGGATTAACCCTGGATAGGTACGCTCCTCGGACACCCCTTTAAGGGTATACTCGGACGCGCGCGACCCCGACGCCAAAAAAAATTCTTGAAAAATCAGTTTTTGCAGTAACCTCCTTTTTTCTTTTGCCAAAAAAAACTTCAATGAATGCTTAAAACAACTGTAAAGATAAATACTACTCATCTGCAGAAAAACTATTTATTATAAATATTTTAAAAAATTTAGAAAAAAAGACCTTACATAAAAATTCATAAAAAAAAAGTTTATACACATATACACAAATCCTTTTAGGAATTGATTCTTGAATGTTTAGGACACATCTTGATGTATTTTGGATGAAGTCAGACCCATGGAGGTGAAGATCTGAAATGAGAAAAAAAGGGTAACTTTTTTTGGCCAAAAAAATTTGTCCAAATTTCATGAATTTTTTTGGGTACCCAAATGAAATAGGAAGTGGCTAATTTTTTTAGGGAATAAACATATGTTATCCTAAAATAGAAATATGTAAAAAAAATCTTCATTATTTTGTAAATTACATTTATATCAGGGGCCATATCTAAAGGTAATTTTTTGAGTACTTAGAAATTTCGTAAAAAAATACATATATATAATATATAATATGATATTTATGCAGGTAAAAATATACCAAAATATCAAAAATTCTATAGGGAACAAGAATATATATAGATAGGGCAAGTTACGCTTCGGATATGTCCACAAAATGGCCGCCAACCACACTGACTCAGACTCCCTAATCTGCCACTTGAAATGTAGGAAGGGTATGTCAATTTCAAGGTGTTATTTACTAATCTAATTATTCTTGGATATGCATAAAAATTGTATGGTGGGTTGCTGGATAATTGTCGATTATTTTACGACTATAAAATTAAAATTCTGACCCCAAAAAATTTTTTTTGAAGGGAAATAAAATCGAAAAAAAAATGTAAAACAATATAATATTTTAGCTAAAAAAATTTTATGATATTCAATCAAAAAAGAAGTAAACAAAATTTTCCGACAAATAAACATCTAGAGGAATCATTACTCTGTGATAGTTCCTTAGTACGTAGTAATTTTGAAAGAAATGGGAAAAAACAAAAAAGTGGCAATCGCAGGAAAATCGAACACATACCTATATATACGCCATATCTGGCTAAAAATAAAGATAGGCATGGGTAGCCAGATCATCTAGAAACACTTTCCAACACTATAAAAATACAAGTCTTGCGACACTACTGGCCAATTCCTTACGGTAACATGACTAAGCAAAAAATGCAAAACAAATAAAAAGGGGCACTCGCGGAAAAATGGCCAACATTCTAATATACGGCATTTCAGAAAAAAAAAATTCAGCCACGTACTAGGCAAACCATCAAGGCACATTTTCCGACAAATAAACATCTAAATGAATCATTACTCTGTGATAGTTCCTTAGTACGTAGTAATTTTGAAAGAAATGGGAAAAAACGAAAAAATATCAATCACCGGAAAATCGAACACATACCTATATATACGCCATATCTGGCTAAAAAA
>NC_090748.1:9084362-9094362 GCF_036898095.1 Palaemon carinicauda
CAACCTATGAGAGAACGTATAAATCAAGAGGCGCTGTCTAACCTAAACACACACCCCTAATATAACCTAGGGGCTGAGCCTACTCACTTAGCTCCCTGTCCACTTAAAACTCCTCTACAAAGCAAAATACATCTTTTGGTTAACCACTTCACTTACCTTAAGCACAATTAGAAATTGCAGATGTGGAAGGTTGGAGATTCATCAGTGATCTTATCCTTTCAAAAAAACCTACGGAGGCGTCACACATGGGGCGCTGAACACTTTGTTAATACTGAATGCGCACGTAGAAACCTATTCACTTCTTCTGGAGTTCAATTACAATGTCCTCGAAAACCTTCAAATTCCATTAACCTCAAAATATGAGAAACAACAACCACATTCACGCTGAACTTCAACCACACTCGATACAAGTTTCCCACAAACTGACCAAACAAACGTGTTGTTGAACATTTAGTTAGGAAGGAGGGGTGGGAGCAGTGTTGCCATGTATGGGGATTTATCCCTACATTTGGGGATTTGGGTGTCTGATGGGAATCTTACGTACAAATTTTTATGAAGAAGAAAGATGAGTAAATCTTCATATTGTTGCAATTAGTTTCCTTGCACTTATATGCAGTATAATGAATAATTTCTATATTACCAAACCCTACGTGACCAGAAGAAAATATAGTTGTGAAAATGGGAATTTTTGTGTTGTTTTGGGGATCTTTTATCATGTGTTTTAGAGATTTTTACACTAACACAACTGGCAACACTGGGTGGGAGGGTTGAATCTGTGTGCGTGCGTGTATATCTGTCTAAATATTTAGTTATATAATGTTTTGCTAAAACTTTTTGCGACTGATGGCTAGGCTCGTTCTCCACCTGTTTGTAATGTTCGAGGAGTTTACTATAATTATACAGCGTGTATAGCTATCTAAATATTTAGCCGTCATTTTTGACATGTTGTATACACTAGTTATATAACATTTAGCTAACACGTTTTGCGATTGATGGCTAGACTCGTTTTCTCCCGGTTTGTAATGTTTGGGGAGTTCACGACAATTGTACACACACCCATACAGTTCTTAGGTACAGAAGCGATTACTCCTTGGTTAGACAATTAGCTCTTGGATAATATCTGCCAAACTTTATTTTAGTTCTGGGTGAGGTGTGAGGGGCATTATTTGCCATTGCAAACAGTACCATAACTGCAGGGCATTGCCTCTGCACATATATATCCGTTTGAAATAAGACACTTGCCTTCATTAATTTCAGGGAGTCTTATGAGAATATTTCTCTATAAAATATCCCTCTAATGCTATTTTTTTATATATATTTTTCTCGTTTCGAGGTACCTTTGCTAATAATTTTATAAGTTTTTATCGTTTCAAGGTACAATTGCCAAGAATTTTATATATTTTTCACGTTTCCGGGTATAAAATCTTTGTACCATTGGTAAGAATTCTGTGAAATAAACAATAATTAGAAGAAAAATAACTCAACGTCTTGGTGTAATTTTTTTTCTCTCCAAGAGCCATATCTCACACACCTGGAAGATCCTCTAACCTCAAGCCATCGATATATCTTTCACCTGGCCTTTTAATGAATAATATAAAACATGGTAGTCTAGCTACGAGGGTTATTAATAAAAAATATCAAGCACATAATTATGAAACCTTTAATTACATACCACAAAGCAAATTCATTCCAAAAAACACATACTGTCAATGTGAATGCGTTGGAGAGCAACATATTAGATGATAGATCATTTTGGCTTATTCATTATTCAGGTAAATCAAATGAACTCTGAAAATGTTCCCTTGGAATTTTACTTTTCATTCAAATTACAAGAGCATACGTACGAATGCACGTTTTACATTTATACCTACGCACATAAACATATGTGTATTAGTTTTGATATATGCATACATACTGAGGTATGTATATGTCAGCACAAACATATACATATATATGTATATATATATATATATATATATATATATATATATATATATATATATATATATTATATATATGTATATACTGTATATACTGTATATATATATATATATATATATATATATATATATATATATATATATATATATATATATATATATATATATACAGTATATATAAATATATCTGTGTGTGCATTCGCTTGCGTGCATTCATTAGTCGTATGCAATCTCACATGAATTTGGCAAAAATATTAGATGAAGTATTCTACCCATTCATCCTCGCAAAGATTCCGAAAACCCCAAAAAACAGACCTGGACACTCATTTGTATACGAATAAAGTATTTAGTATTTTGCACACGCCAAAGAACTAATACTCCTAGTATGTTACTCTCGACATGGGTAAATAGAAATTAAAAAAAGATGAAAACAATAACAGCATGGGGGCAAAAGTGTATTTGCGTATAAGGAGAAAGGGAAAAAAAATATACATATATCCTGATCATACGCGAATATCGTTAAATACATTGATAAATACAATAGGATATAATTGGTCAAGAAATGATTTATCATAACCTACCAAAAAGAAAAAAAATAATAGATTTTTGTTCTATCTACATTAACAAATTAGGAATGAAATTGTTTTCGGATCTAAAACACGAGAAGTGGAAAACATGAAAATTTGTAAGAATAAGTTAGTAATTTTTGATGAATTGACCTCTGTCGTAATTTAGATTTATGTTAGTTGTAAGTTTAGGCTCTAAAATTACGGTATGATATTGATTCGCAAAGTTAAGCGTGTTAATTCTGTTAGTTATTGCGTAGAAAATTACTAAGAGGGCGGTGGAAAAAAAGTAAGATGCGTATAGTTTACGTAAAAGTGTAGATAATCACTTAATTGTGTGTAAATGCATATATTCATACATACGAGATTCAAGTATACATAAACATATATATATATATATATATATATATATATATATATATATATATATATATATATGTATGTATATATATACATACATACATACATATATATATATATATATATATATATATATATATATATATATATATACACATAAATATAAGGGTATATATGTATGTATATACATATATATATATATATATATATATATATATATATATATATATATATATATATACAGTATATACGTTTACATACAAACTGTATAAGAAAGTATTTCAAAGGAAAAGAAGAAAACCGAAAATAGACAAGACGAAAGCTAGAGATTAAAAAAAAAAGAAAAAAAAAGTCTCGTGTTAATCCAGTGCCCATGGGCATTGCATGAAGGGGAATGAAAATAAAAGCAATAAATGTATTTATATATATAAAATACGATTTTTTAAGTCTCTCATTGACCACAGAACTGACTCGAGACGATGCTGTCCTCACTAATAATTCCAAAATATATAGTTTTTTTGTTTTTTGTTTTATAAATTCACAAATGGAGTCGTCCTAAGCATATAGTTATCGTTATTTTCTTTATTTTCCAGGAAAAAATACACACAGGAAAAAACAATTACATTAGATTACCTTATTAACTTTTTCTTTTTTTTACATAAGTTTCACTTAACTATATATATACACAGTACATTTCAAGTCATTTCTTCTACCTCATAGAATCACATCCCTTTGCATGTTCAAATCGTGTTCGCCATACACATAATTATGTATACATACATATACGTCAGACTATGTACATGCATACTGTAAATACTTCTATTTATGCATATATATACATATATAAATGCTTATATATGTATATACGTTTTTACAGGTTTATACATATATGTATTGCATATCTGTATTAACACTTTTTCAAACAATCACGTCCACTTAATAACTCGTTTATGGCCGACCTCTTACCTCAAAGGAGCAAGAAAAGAAACAGAAAGCACTTTAGCTTAGCAAAGTCAAAATACTTCTTGAATGAGGAAATGAATTAGGAATGAATGTCCAGGCTTGAATTCGATATTCTTTTTCACTTTCATCGTAAATGATCTCTGAGACACGGAGACTGATTCTTCACAATGATATCAATAACAGCAACAACAATAATAATAGCAATATCCTCGGGGGGATTTTAATACCGACAGCTGCCGGTAATTAAGTATTCTCCATATCTACGCCAACAACGATAAAAAGAATATCCTCGGTGATTTTTTTTTTATATTACCGAGAATTTCCGAGAACTTAGTAACCTCCCTCTATAACATGACTGACACACGAGTGTTCCGTTTGCTCTCCCTATATCACAAGTCTGCCTTGAACCAGACTAAGTATTGGCGGGGGCTGGGGGAGGGGGGGGGGGGGGGGCAGGTAAGCACAATCTATCTTGCCCGAGTAGCGTACAAATATATTAACAAATTTTGAGTAATTCTGAGTATCTTTAGTATGAGGGGTCCTTTCTAAACCTATGAAAATTATTGTGATATTAATTTTGATAATGCTTGTCTAGAAATCACATACATTATCACAGTTAAGCTTTTGAAATTGCTGTTTTCCTCCTGTATTGTTAATCTGTATGTATTTATCTCTTATTAGTCTATAAAATGTAAGCTATTACCCATGAAAGAGAAAATTTAAACAAATTACATAGATTATGACTGTGTGCGTTTCTTATCAAAATTAGATTTTCCACGACCCTATTCTTTGGCAGTATTTTTTGCATTACTATGGATAACTATTATTTGTATTAGTGGGATAAAATACAAATAGGTTGCCCTTATAATTAATAGAGATGAAAAATGCTGTTAATACAGTTGGAATAGAACACCCTTCAGAAAGGCTCGGTCTTTATTTCATGCCTTTGAAATTCAGCGATTTTGTTCGATTAGATTTTATTATTATTACTTCAATAACAATAATAATATTGAATGGAGAAGTATTGAATTATAAGCTCAAGATAGAGAAGACTGGCGAAATCTAACCGAGGCCCTTTGCTTCAATATGCGTAGGAGATGATGACGATTATTATCTTTGTCATTATTATTATTACTATTATTATTATTATTATTATTATTATTATTATTATTATTATTATTATTATTATTATTATTGTTGTTGTTGTTGTTGTTGTCATTGATAATTATGATGATGATGATAATGACCTCAAAGGACATATTTACTCATTACTCGAGTGAATATTTAACAGAAAAAAAAAATTGAGTTATGGAAATTTCTTCTTGATTAATTTTAATGTATTTGGACTGAGAGGTGCCTAAATTATATTAGTGATGAACTGAATAAATTAAAAGTACAGTATTCCATATTTCGGTTTTTCGTAAAAAAAACAATTCACAGGTTTTCCAATTATGTACGAACAGACTAGCTTAACTTCACCGGAACATAAAGACAGTTTTCCCAAATATATCCACGTAAAACTTTTTTTTTAAATACAGCAAAAAATTAATCAAAAATACATTTGATTTATAGAAAAACAATTCCATAGATTATAGTGATATTTGGAATAAGGTAAATGAAGGGAAAGACAAAATCCATGAACTATACAAATCCCATTTCAGATTTTTGTTCACATTTTTCTAAGATAAAAAAAAAATTAAGTGACTTATGGGTGTTGTAGCTAGCTATGTTAATATCCATTCTCTATTCCCGTGTTCAGTTTCATTCCTTCTATTTTCTTTGCAAAATATAAAGCACGTTTTATATATAATACAAGCATAAGTAAAATGAAATAAACACAAGTGTGTTAATTTGTCTTATAACAAAAGGCCAACCCCTTTCATTCTTTTCCGTGTGAGGCACAATATGTATATACCACGTCTTTCTGTTTCCTTCATCGTATGGAACATTTTTGTTCCTTCTGTTTCCATTCGTGGAACATCGTATGGAACATTTCCGTTCCTTCTGTTTCCTTCATTCGCGGAACATCGTATGGAACATCCTTCTTGATATTGATGCCAATTAGAAATCTACTGATGGGTCCTTAGCGTCCGCTTCGATCCCAGAGTCAGACGAAGGTAACTGACGCACTCTGAACCTCTTTTGTTTTTTATCAGTTCTGTTTCCTAATCCACATTTTAGACTCCGTCCATTTGTACACAGTTAACACCAGTTGCATTCTGACGAGAGATCAAAAGCACTTTGTTATGTTTACAGAGTTATAACCTCGAAACGTTTGTTTCCTTTCCTCCAGGTGGAGCCTTGAACATTTGCCATAAACGTTTGGCACCTACTGCAATCGAGTCCAGTATTGGGTGTTCATGTCGTGGTGTTGGCCGGGCACCGCTACAGGCACTGACACACCGGGAGAGAGAAGACCTGGAATTTAAATGAAATTTTAATTTGTGTTATTCACCACATTAATTCTGGAACTACGAGTAAGTTTGGTAAAAAAGAAAAATTAATAATCTTAAAGTATGGTAAAAAGAAAAATCAATAATCTTAAAGTTTGGTCAAAAGAAAAATTAATAATCTTAAAGTTTGGTCAAAAGAAAAATTAATAATCTTAAAGTATGGTCAAAACAAAAATTAATAATATCAAAGTATGGTGAAAAGAAAAATTAATAATCTTAAAGTATGGTCAAAACAAAAATTAATAATATCAAAGTATGGTGAAAAGAAAAATTAATAATCTTAAAGTATGGTCAAAACAAAAATTAATAATATCAAAGTATGGTGAAAAGAGAAATTAATAATCTTAAAGTATGGTAAAAAGAAAAATTGAAAAATCTTAAAGGTTGCTTATGGAATTTAAAAAATCAAGTTTGAACTGTATGATCGAATTTTACACTTAAAAAAAAAAGCCGTAATTTTAATCGGAAATTCTCCGTAAAAACTATACTGTTCTTAGCCGTGTTTCAGTAAAATACAGACGACCGTAATTTTACCCTAGTTTGTTACTATCTTTTACTGCTTGGTGACCGTAATATTACTCCTTAACGTCAATATATCCGTTTTACATACATACATATACCAAGGCACTTCCCCCAATTTTGGGGGGTAGCCAACATCAACAAATGAAACAAAACAAAAAGGGGACCTCTACTCTCTACGTTCCTCCCAGCCTAACAAGGGACTCAACCGAGTTCAGCTGGTACTGCTAAGGTACCACAGCCCACCCTCCCCCGTTATCCACCACAGATGAAGCTTCATTATGCTAAATCCCCTACTGCTGCTACCTCCGTGGTCATCTAAGGCACCGGAGGAAGCAGCAGTAAATATCTGGCAATATTTATTCCGGGATTTTTACCGTTTATTTTACGGCAAGTTTTTAACAGTGTACTTTGCGTCACATTAATTCTGGCATACTATGAATAAGAATGGTAAAAAGTAAAATTATTATTCTTGAAAGGTTGGTTATTGTTGCTAAAGATATAGAAATGAAATAGTCTTCGATATAATTAATGATTCATTGAAGAAAATATTTTCAAAGTTATCTGCATTAACTAGAGAGTAGACCTGAAATTTAGATAGAATTTTCTAGTTTGTGTTGTTCACTACATTAATTTTGGAACTACGAATAAGAATGGTAAGAAAAGATTATATTCTTGAAGAGCTGATTATTGAATCTATAAAGAACAGGTTTACATTTCTAGAGATGTAGAAAAGATCTCAGCTCCTATATGGTTAATTATTCATTGAGAATGATATTTTACAAATTATCTCGAACTATGAATAAGAATGAAAAGAAAAGGTAATATGCTTGAAGAGCTGATTATGGAATTTATAAAGAACAGGTTTACATTTCTAGAGATGTAGAATATATCTCAGCTCCTATATGGTTAATTATTCATTGAGGATGATATTTTCAAAGTTATCGCATTACTTAGGTATTAGACAATCAGAAAATATTCTCAAATAATGGATTCATCATCAACTAGCCTACTTTTTTTTTTTTTTAAATTAAGAAATATACTTTTAGAATATTGTATATACATCATAATATACTAACACTAATCATTTTTGTAATTGATATATATTCACAATTACAACACTTACTATTCACATAAATATGTTTTAAACTACAAATATCTTGAATAATTAATACTTTTTCGACAGAAATTTTAAATCCAATTATATCTCTGTTAAAAGTATTTAAAAATCTTCTTTTTATCAATTCAAGCAATCCACTTAAGTATGCTTTTAAATTACAAATATCTCGAATCGTTTATAATTTTTCAACAGAAGTTTTAAATCCAATTATACTTAAAACAAAATCATTTACCGTTATACTTTTTATCCATTTAAGTATACTTTTAAATTACAAACGTATCGACTCGTCAATACTTTTTGAATGGAAGTTTTAAATCCTACTTTATTGATATTAAAAGTATTTACCAATCTACTCTTTTATCCAATTAAGTAATTGCAACCTTACCGGCTTGTGAATTGGGTGGCGTGGGCGTATTGTACTCGTGAGGAGCGTGTGGGTTCTGGTGTGGGTGGTGCGAAGCTGGGTGATAAAGCATGGGCGGGCAAGTGGGTGAGGCGCGGGCGTGCGTGTACAGCGAGTCGTAAGACCGACTCATGTACGGGTTGTGGGCGTTGTGAGAATGGTCTCGGCCGAGTCCCACGCCCGTGGTCATCGCAGAGTGGACGACGGTTGTGGGCTGCTGTTGTGGGAGGCAGTTAGGGCTGGAGGCCACCACGCCCACTCCTGGCCCTACGCCCACACTCGATCCCATGCCGAATCCGCCTCCGCCTGCCATAGACCTGAGGGAAATGGGGACATAACTTATAAAAATAGGAATTATGAAAAACGATCCTTTATAGCGTTTAAAGGTACAAAGGTTTAAAGGTCACTCATGAATGGCAGAGGCAAGGGACAGTGACAATGAACTAGACTCCCAGAGAAACTCGAGCATGTGCCATGTGGCCATTACCTTAAAAGCTACTGCTGCATTTTACCTTAGATTACCGGAAAACTATTCCAATTTCCTTAAATTTTAAGCTGGTAACACCGAAATTACCTTAAAATTACCTTCAAACCAGGGAAATTCCCTCAAACTAAGGTAATTACCTTTAAAGTTTAAACCCTGTTACGTATAATCATCGTTCAAGACCCCTCTCCACCCAAGCTAGGACCAAGAAGGGCCAGGTAATGGCTGCTGATGACTCAGCAGGTAGATCTATAGGCTCCCCCAAACCCCGCATCCTTAGCTCACAAGTATGGTGAGGGTGCAGACACTGCAAGAAACTATCGGGCTTGATCGGGACTCGAACCCCAGTCCAGCAGAACGCCAGGCGGGGACGTTTTTAACAGTAATCATTATACGCTGTTAAAACCCGTAATTTTAATCGGAAATTCTCCGTAAAAATATACAGTTCTCAGCCGTATTTCAGTAAAATACAGGCGACCGTAATTTTTATCCTACTTTGCTATTATCCTTTACGAGTTGGTGACCGTAATATATCCGTCAATATATCCGTTTTTAAAACGGTAAATGCCTGGCAACATTTATTCCATGACTTTAATAATTTTTTTCTTTTATGGTAAAATTTGAAGTATACTCTTAAAATTTTTAAGTAAAAAATCGTGGAATAAATGTTGTCAGGCATTTGCCGTTTTAAAAACGGATATATTGACGTAAAAGAGTGATATTACGGTCACCAACCAGTAAAATATAATAACGAAGAAGGGAAATAATTACGGTCGCCTGTTATATACTGAAATACGACTGAAAAAAGTATATTTTTACGGAGAGTTTTCGATTAATATTACGGTTTTTTTTTAACAGCGTAGCTAATGGGCGTTAACTCACCCATAGGTGTCAGCGACAGACATGGGCGGAGGAGGCAATGGGGTGTACATGGGAGAAGGCGTGAAGTTGTTGATGATTCTGGTGGGGGAGGAGGGTGCGATGCCCTCGGCCGCCCTCCGCTGGTTCCTTAACTTTTCCTCTCTCCGCCATTTGGCTCTTCGGTTGCTGAACCACACCTGCGGAGGAACAAAATTACGATGAAGGTTAAAGTGATACGATGTTGATCTTCTTTTGTTTTTTATCTATATCCAGATTTTGATGATTTTAATCATTCTGATAGTAATAATTTTAGTAATTTCTATGATAATTA
>NC_090748.1:9099362-9111862 GCF_036898095.1 Palaemon carinicauda
CCGTGGGAAGAAGCTGACGTTACAAGACCTATATATGTAAATAAAGTATAGATGACAGAATATGTAGACCGAGTAATAAGCGTGGTAAACGAGCGAAGCACCGCTACTCTAAGGATGACAAAGAGCAATATTAAGGAAGGAAGCCACTTTATTATGACATGATGCCGGAAACTGCCAGATGCGAGATGCCTCCGTCACCCTTAAACGCAGTCGATTCGGTTTCGTTAATAATTTTGACGGTGCTGAATTTCGCCCCAAAAGAGGAGAATTAGACTCGATTTATCACATCAATTTGACAACCGGGTTTTTCCTTCACACCGGTCCAGATATGCAAATGAATCGTGAACTGGAATGGGAATGGAGACATAAAACAGCGGAGGTAAAATGGTAACTGGCATCTCTCATATGGAGATAAGACGTACATATTCCCAACGTGGCCAGTCAGGCAGAAGGCGCAGATAAGTCCAGATGCTTTCGGGAGAAGGGGGAATGGAAGATGATGATAGTGGAGAGGGGAGAGAGAGAGAGAGAAGAGGAATAGGCCCATGCCAAGAGGGAAGGGAAAAATAGAGAGGGGAGATATTCAAGAGAATGGCAAATGGAAACAACATCGAGATCCTCTAGATAACTGTAACGAAATGGAAAACAATAACAAGAAGAGTTGCAATCTCCAGCGAAGGTAATAAGGATTTCAGAAAATAGTTTTTTTTTTTTTTGCCAATTTAGAAAAAGATTCTTCAACAAGACCTTAATAAATTATATAAAATCGATATGATAATGTTGTCTGTTACCATGGTAGTCAGTTGTTATTATTATTATTATTATTATTATTATTATTATTATTATTATTATTATTATTATTATTATTTTTATTATTATTATTATTATTATTATTATTATTAGCCAAGATACAACACTAGTCGAAAAAGCAGGATGCTATAAGCCCGAGGGCTCCAACAGGGAAAAATAACTCACTGAAGAAAGGAAATACGGATATCAATAAATTAAAAGAGAGTTAATGAACAATTAAGATACTTTCTTTTAAGAACAGTAAAAACATTGAAATAATTCTTTCATATATATATGAATAGTGGGTGATTAATTATCATCATCATCATAACAATAATAATAATAATAATAATAATAATAATAATAATGTACACTCACTTGGCTCATCTAGGATAATCCATATAAACATCTTATTCTCAACATATCTTTTATGTTTCGTAAACATTCATAAAGTGGAATACATCATTTGTATCATAAATTTCACTGTTTCACACATACACCAATATAATCAGATACTTATTCATGCTTGAATATACAGTCGGAAAATTCTCCAGAGTTCTCTCTCTATTTCCAGTTTAGAAGAAGTGATGAAAATGTTTCAATAATCAATGGTGAGAATCACAGTCTTGTTCATAATATTCTTACAATATTTCTTATTCACTTCAGTATTTCAAGTAGTAGATACACCGTCAAGAACATCTTAAAAATTCTTCTTCTTTGCTTGTTATTTCTATTATTACATGTATTTTCAATGTTACTGCTAAGCCGAAAGGTAGTCATCACCGATATTAGACACTTTAATTTTCATTTTCATATATTTTTCGAAAGGAGTACAGGCATAAAAATATATATATATATATATATATATATATATATATATATATATATATATATATATATATATATATATATATATATATTCCCAACATTCTCCTTTGAACTATTAAGACAACAACAGCAGTGGAAACAAAATACAGAAAGCAACAACCAGAGGAATTATGATAGTTCTGCTCGCAAACATCGGCTCCATTTCCAATTTTCATGAAGCTACGCTGTTAAAAATTTGCCGTAATAAAAAAAAAAAACCGTAAAAATCTTGGAATAAATATTGCCCGGCATTCAACGTTTTTAAAACGGATATATTGACGTAAAGGAGTGATATTACGGTCATCAAGCAGTAAAATATAAAAACAAAGTATGGTAAAATTACGGTCGCCTGTATTTTACTGAAATACGGCTGAAAACAGCATATTTTTACGGAGAATTTCCGATTATAATTACATTTTTTTTTTTTTTTTTTTTTTTTTTTTTTTTTTTTTTTTTTTTACTGTGCACGCTGTTACAAATTTTCCGTAAAAAATAAAACCGTAAAAATCTTGGAATAAATGTTGCCCGGCATTTAACGTTTTAAAAACGGATATATTGACGTAAAGAAGTGATATTACGGTCACCAACCAGTAAAGTATAATAAAGTATGGTAAAATTACGGTCGCCTGTATTTTACAGAAATACGGCTGGGAACAGCATATTTTTACGGAGAATTTCCGATTACAATTACGGTTTTCTTAACAGAGAGAGAGAGAGAGAGAGAGAGAGAGAGAGAGAGAGAGAGAGAGAGAGAGAGAGAGAGAGAGAGAGAGAGAGAGAGAGAGAGAGAGAGAGCATATTTTTACGAAGAATTTCCGATTACAATTACGGTTTTTTTAACAGAGAGAGAGAGAGAGAGAGAGAGAGAGAGAGAGAGAGAGAGAGAGAGAGAGAGAGAGAGAGAGAGAGAGCATACGAAGGAACGCATAAACATGGCTAGCTATGCTTAGACAAAGTCGAGAGTGCCAAGGAAGGCATATTCATGCAGTCTCCCTCATAGATTCAGCTGCAGTTTCCATTTGCAATGCATGGAGTCATCTCGTTCTCATGTGGCGTCCAGAGAAATGGAGTAGTATTATTCGGGCTGTTCTTCACTGTTGAAAATTTTTCGTAAAAAAAAAGGTAAAAATCCAGGAATAAATGTTGCCAGGCATTTGCCGTTTTAAAAACGGATATATTGACATAAAGGAGTCATATTACGATCACTAACCCGTGAAGGATAATGTGAAAGTATGGTAAAATTACGGTCGCCTGAAGTACGACTGATAACAGTATGTTTTTACGGAGAATTTCCGATTATAGTTACGGTTTTTTTAACGGTATTAATTGTTAAAATTTTGCCGTAAACAAACACAGGTAGATTTCCTGGAATAAATGTTGCCAGGCATTTACCGTTTTAAAAACGGACATATTGACGTAAAGGAGTGATATTACGGTCACCAAGCAGTAAAATATAATAACAAAGTATGGTAAAATTACGGTCGCCTGTATTTTACTGAAATACGGCTGAAAACAGCATATTTTTACGGAGAATTTCCGATTACAATTACGGTTTTTTTTACAGTGCATGCTGTTACAAATTTTCCGTAAAAATCCTGGAATAAATGTTGACAGGAATTTACAGTTTTTAAAAACAGATATATTGACGGTCACCAACCCATAAAAGATGATATCGAAGTAGGGTATAAATTACGGTCGCCTGTATTTTACTGAAATACAGCTGTGAAACTAGATTTTTACGGAGAATTCCCGACTGAAATCACGATTTTTTTAACAGTGTTGTTAATGTTGCTTTTTGTTTATCAGTCAATTAAATATTCATGTGCACGGACACCTTGCAAGTGTGATATGCTTGTTCATAAACACTCATTTACTGTATTGAGAAAAAAAATTTTTTTTTTTTTTTGATAACTCTCTTAATACGTTTTTCTCAAGTGGAGTGAAATATCTACGATGAATATATGTGCATGAGATTTTTAATAATCGAAGGATACTTCATAATAATAATAATAATAATAATAATAATAATAATAATAACAACAACAGCAATAATAATAATAATAATAATGATAATAATAATAATAATAATAATAATAATAATAATAATGACAGGCGTCTTCAAAATTTTTATTAGCATTTCCAAAAAGTACTAAAATGCCACCAAAAGTAAACCTTCAATTCAAAAGAAATTGTGATTGTACAATTTCATTCAACATAATGTAAAAAAAAAAAAAAAAAAAAAAAAAAAAAAAAAAATCATCTAAAGAATTAACGACTTCATCAAACAGTGGGCTAATGTTTCGCGAGATGTAAGAGCAAAGTGAATAATGTGAAAAAATGTGAAGAAAATGTAACAATAACAATAACGCCAATCCAGAGCAACAGTGTTATTAATAAACAATAAATATAACGTTTGATAATTTATCTTCGATATTTATCTTTTATATTCTTAATGGATATCAAGAATAACAATATGGGTTCCTAGAGATTATAAAAGAAACTGAGAGAGGAAGAGAAGACGATGGATCGACGAACTAAGGAAGTTTGCGGCTGTGGACTGGCACAGAAAGACCATAAACAAACGCAAGTGGAAGGGCATGTCTGAGACCTTTGTTCTCCGGTGGACTAGTAACGGCTGATGATGATGATTATGTTAATGATGATGATGATGATGATAATGATTCTATTAGCTTTGTATTTCCACGTGACATATCTATTGAACCCTGTTTTACTTTATCAACAAAATCTATAAAAGCCTTTGGGATGTTTCTGACTAAAATTCAAGTACTTTTATATGAATACGTACATAATCATAAGGTTAATAAAAAGACTTACAGGCTGGCTCGATGTCCTACGATACACCGAGCTTTGAAAGTCAAGGTTTTACTTTGTAAGATAGTCATGCATTCGGACTTTAATCATTGATATTCCTTATTTACACACTAACGAGAAAACCCTTTCTAATTGGAGATACCTTAACGTGGTGGAGGGTTTGTGTATCGCCATGATCAGCAAAGCTGTATTAGCCAAGGATACATATACTAGGCTGGTTTGTATTGGATGATGAGACAAAAGTCTCCCACCATTAGCAATCCACACTGGCTAACATGGTGATGAAAACTGGCCAAAACCCAGACATGAATAAAGAAATGTTGAGGCCTTTATCCTGCAGGAGACTAGAAAAAGCTGCATTTGTTGTTGATTTAAGAAAACTCGCCAAGCCCCAGATATAAGTAAAGAGATGTCTGAGGCCTTTGTCCTACAGTGGACTACAAAACGGCTGCATTTGTTGTTGGTTTCAGAAAACTGGCCAAGTCCCTCACATCAGTAAAGAGATATCTGAGGCCTTTGTCCTGCAGTAGGCTAGAAACGGCTGCATTTGTTGTTGATTTAAGAAAACTGGCCAAGTCCCTCACATAAGTAAAGAGATATCTGAGGCCTTTGTCCTGCAGTAGGCTAGAAACGGCTGCATTTGTTGTTGATTTAAGAAAACTGGCCAAGTCCCTGACATAAGTAAAGAGATGTCTGAGGCCTCTGTCCTGCAGTGGGCTAGAAACGGCTGCATTTGTTGATGTTGTTATTGTTGTAAAAACCCCCATCATATTTCTAAACTAATCAATTCCCTCATAATAGATAATCACGTTTGATAATGAGCACCTAAATATTAGTTTTATCTAAGCTTTAACATTAGGTGAACTAATCCACACAAGTTTTCTTCAATCAATCCTTACAAAGAGATTTCTTTTGCTAGTGGTTCTTAGAGGATGTTGAGGCGGTCAGCTGAACGGGAAAATTCGTACATAATAAAGACAACCTTCACAATATTGATATGACAAAATATTGATGACAAAATATAACTTAGATGTTGATCATACTTCTTGATAGATTTCTATTTTGAAAAATGAAAATTTTTACCATGTAGCACCTCCTATTATTATTATTAATATTATTATTATTATTATTATTATCATTATTATTATTATTATTATTATTAATAATAATTATTATCCTTATTATTATTAATGATTAGTGTTAATATTATTATTATTAATAAGGAAAAATAATCAATAAAACATTGTTTAAACGTTATAAATTATGTTTCAAGGACAAACGAGTTCATCGAACATTAATTTGTGGTGATAACTGTTTATTCATAATTTAATCCTAAAATTCCAGTACATACAATTAAATGAAAAAATGCTATCAAACGATTTCATGAAGACTGATTCTAAAAATATGAATACGATTTTGATATAATAGATAATAAACAACGAATTACAAAACGCAAGCGAGAGATGTTATCCTACACAAACATTGAAATGAGCAAACTTACGCATAAAACGAACGTGCAGTTTGATGTATATCTTTACGTTCGCCTGAATGTGAATGTTATCGGACATACGAGATACAAAACTTCAAGAGAATATTTCGTATTGGCTTCCGAGAAGCTGAAACAATGGGGGGGGGGGGGGTCTTAGTCAATCCTTTCTTGCAGCCCCCCCCCCCTCACCCCGACCCCCACCCCCTCCAAATCCCCATTCCATAATAGTACTAACCCTTCACCCACTCCCCCCTCCTCCAAAGAACTACCATCTACACAACAGAAAGAAGAAAAATGCCGTAAAAAAAGGGAAGGTTGTGAAAGATGCAGAAGAAAGGTTTTCGTCTCTCTCTCTCTCTCTCTCTCTCTCTCTCTCTCTCTCTCTCTCTCTCTCTCTCTCTCATCATGAAATATATAGATGATGAGACTGAAGGTGATAGAGCGTAAAAGAAAACGGAGTTGGGGGAGAGGAGGGGGGCAGATTTCCCTTGGAAGAGAGGGGGGCACTAAAATTAACTCCTCAGCGTTTTTCTAATCTAGTAATAGAGGAGTCCCTGCCTTTGACTTTAATATTGGTAATTTAGTGACTTCTATCCCGCTTCCCCTTCCATGGAGGGAAGGTAGGGGAAGGAAGGGGGCATGGAAGGGGGTGGAAGAGGAGCCATGCAATGGATCCCAGTCTCTATAGCGAGGGTACGCAGAGGTGGGAATGGCTTTTGACTCCGGCCAATGGCTCTTTAGATAACAGGAGCCAAGGAGGATAATAGGCCTTCCGTGAACCGATCATAAGGGCTGAAATGGACCGTAGGGCACTTTATTGTCACACCCATAACGGTGATCGAAATGTCCATTAGAAGGACATTTCCTCATTTTTCACACCTATTATACTACAACTTTATATTTCTTAAGGTTTTCTAAAGGGCTATGCATCAACCTTCACACTTTGGAATATTTAGGATTTGTCCAATGTATATATATATATATATATATATATATATATATATATATATATATATATATATATATATATATGTATATATATATATATATATATATATATATATATATATTTATATATATATATACACACACACACACACACATATATATATATATATATATATATATATGATATATGTACATATACACATATATACTGTATATGTATGATGTATGTATGCACACATACACACACACACACACACATATATATATATATATATATATATATATATATATATATTCTCCTCATACAGTTTATTTATTTCCTTTCCTCAATGGGATATTTTTCCTTGTTAGAGCCCTTGGGCTTATAGCATTCAGCTTTTCCTGCTAGGGTTGATATATATATATATATATATATATATATATATATATATATATATATATATATATATACAGTATATATGTATATGTATATGAATATATATATATATATATATATATATATATATATATATATATATATCTGCCTGTGTTTATGTGTATATGTTTCGTAGGATGTAATCCATAACCAAATCTGTTTATCATTAAAAAATGGATCACCTAATGATTATTACTATTTATAAGAAGAATAAAGCAAACTTTCAACTATATAAAACAAACAGATATGAATGATATAATTTTTTTTCGGTTTTTTGGAATGGTTTTCAAATAAAAATCCTAAAATTGTAAGAAAACTTTAGAAATAAAGCCAATATGGTGATGAAAAATGAATCTTTTAAACAGTTTTCTTTTCAATTAATTTATATTGGTTTCGAAAAGCATTTTCAAACACCCTCAAAAATAATTTTCTGGATGTCATAATTTAGACTAACCAGCCATAAAGACTGTTGCCTTTTTGCCTTATCTTTATAGTATTAGCAGAAGATATCATTTCAATGATTTCTTTTTTTTTTTAATAGGAATAAGTTTTTAATTTATCTTTAGAGGAGATGGATATGATTTTGTAAGGCAAGTATATGAATGAAAACTGATATAATTAAGATTTTCGGTGATCAATCAATTCTGAAGAAGTGTTTTAATTCTTTCATTCTACCTTGTTTCGAGTATTGTTCTCCTCTCCTGATCTAGATATTAATCTTTGGCACCGTCGTTCAATTAGTTCATTATGCATGTTGCATAAGATTTTTCATAACTCTGACCATCCTTTACATTCACATCTCCCTGGACAATTCTATCCTGTTCGTAATACTAGACAGGCAGTTCATTCTAATAGCCAGGCCTTCTCCATCATGAGGCTCAATACTACACAGTATTCTAGAAGTTTTATTCCAGCTGTTACCAAGTTGTGGAATGATCTTCCTAATCGGGTAGTTGAATCAGTAGAACTTCAAAAGTTCAAAGTTGGAGCAAATGTTTTTACGTTGACCAGGCTGACATGAGTCTTTTTATAGTTTATATATGACATATCTGTTTTTGACGTTATTACTGTTTTTAGAATGATTTATTGTTAATTTGTTCTCATCATTTATTTATTTCCTTATTTCCTCCCTGGGCTACTTTTCCCTGTTGGAGCCCTTGGCCTTATCGCATCTGGCTTTTCCAACTAGGGTTGTAGCTTGGCTAGTAATAATAATAATAATAATAATAATAATAATAATAATAATAATAATAATAATAATTCCGCAGAATCATTTCTTCCACAACCTATAAAAGGTTTTGAGTTTTCCTACAATTTTCTAATACATTTTACGACTAAACGATCACTAAAAATTACAATACATAAAAAGATGATAGCGTAGTAGCATTCGATAATGATTACAAAAGAGAGTTTCGTTGTATTAACGCTAAATCGAAAGTGTAACCTTATATTTAGGGTCAGAGGTCACACTATGGAATAATGTGAATCACTAATTATCTCTTATCTAAAACCCCTGCCTCAGTCGTGTTGTTATGCACGCGAGTAACATATGCGCTGGAACGCTATAACTCTAGTGTACGCGACCCGTCAAAAATGACGGCTATATATATATATATATATATATATATATATATATATATATATATATATATATATATATATATATAGAGAGAGAGAGAGAGAGAGAGAGAGAGAGAGAGAGAGAGAGAGAGAGAGAGAGCAGGTAGCCAGGGCACAATCCACCCGTTGAGATACTACCGCTAGAGAGCTACTGGGCCCTTTGAATGGCGAGACAGTATTACATTGGATCCCTCGCTTTGGTTATGGCTCATTTTCCCTTTCCCTACGCATACACCGAATAGTTTGACCTATTTTGGCTCATTTTCCCTTTCCCTACGCATACACCGAATAGTTTGACCTATTTTTTCCACATTCTCCTCTGTCCTCATGCACCTGACAACACTGATATTACCTAACATTTCTTCTTCGCTCAAGGGGTTAACTACTGCACTGTATGGAGTGAATAATGAAGTTGAAGTTTAACTTTTCAAGGAATACATTCACGATTCAACATTTTAAGGAACGTTTGGCAGTAACACTTGGTCGTTTAAAGGTTGTTTATGAATGGCAGAGGCATGGGCCAGAGACATTGCCATGTCAGGCAGGATAATGCCCTAGAGACTGACCATATATACATATGATCAGCGCCCAAACCCTCTCTCCACCTAATCTATGACAAAGGAGGGCCAGGTACTGGTTGTTGATGACTCAGCCGATAGACCTATAGGCTCATCCAACCCCCATCCTCAGCTCACAAGGATGGTGAAGTTGCAGTGACCAAAGAAACTAACGAGTCTGAGCGGGACTCGAACCCCAGTCTGGCGTCCACCAGTCAGGTACGTTAACACCTCAGTCACCACAACCGCAGTTATTTGACCGGTGGGTCATAGCCAGAATGAAATTTCACGTGCCACATAAACTGATTGTGAACTAAAACAAGTTATGAAGCTAGAAAGTTGAAAGTGTCGGGAAAATTGTCGGGAAAATGAACCTAACCTGCATTGTCCGTTGAAAATACCATGAGAAGAATAATGGAGAATGATGAGAAAGAATGAAAGTGATGAAAAATTTGAATGAACGAGGAAAGACAAGTGTTAAAAAGGGTGGCAATGGGACAACTGTGATCTATGTCTATAAAGCGGTTCAGGATCTTAATGTATTAGAGAGTGAAAGAAGTCAAAAGGTGGATATAGTTAGTAAAAGTAAGTGAACCGTGAATGGAGTGTGAAATGGTTGAAGGATGAGGATGATGTTGTGCTAATGAGGAATACTCAAGAGAAACTCCGTAAATTGGTGTAAAGGTTTACGCATATGAAAGAAGAAAATGTCAAGAGTAAATATAAATAAGGTTACTATTCTGAAGTTAAAATAGTAAGCGCCAAAGATATTCAACTGGTGAACGCCGGACTGGGGTTTGAGTCCCGCTCAAATTCGTTCATTTCTTTGGTCGCTGCAACCTCACCATCCTTGTGAGCTAAGGATGGCGGGTTTGGGGGAGCCTATAGGTCTATCTGCTGAGTCATCAGTAGCCATTGCCTGGTATTTCTTGTTCCTAGCTTTGGTGGAGAGGGGGCTTGGGCGCTGATCATATGTATATACGGTCAGTCTCTAGGGCATTGTCCTGCTCGATAGGGCAATGTCACTGTCCCTTGTCCTTGCCCTTCATGAGCGGCCTTTAACCCTTTAGATATGTAATATGAATTGAAGAAGTGTCAGTGGTTGGGAGCAATCTAGGTATTTGGGAGTAAACATATATGATGATTATATGATGAAAAAAAGTGTATTAATTAATGAATGGAGTGAAAAATGTAGCGCGTTAGTTTGCAGGAGATTTAGTAGTGACTCGCATAATCTATGAATGCCGAGGTTAGATTTTATGAATGGACTGTTAAAGCCACTCTTTTTATACAAATGGAGAAAAGGTTGATCCAATAGTGGGATGTATGTGCCTTAAAAACTTGTAAATTAACAAAATGTGAAGAGATCTAGAAATAATAAAGAAAGGATGGTAATGGTTTAAAGGCCACTCATGAATGGCAGTGCCTAATTTAAGGAGTTCAAGTTTTATATTATGTTTAAAGGTTTAAGGGCCGCTCATGAATGGCAGAGGCAAAGGACAGTAATAATGTCCTATAGTCCATTTCTTTTAGCGAGTCATATTTGCACCGACTAGCAGCCGTGCCCTTTTAGCTCGGAAAAGTTTCCTGATTGCTGATTGGTTGGACAAGATAATTCTAACCAATCAGCGACCAGGAAACTTTTCCGAGCTAAAAGGGCACCGTTGCGAGTCGGTGAAAATATGACTCGCTAAAAGAAATGGACTATAGTTAATACGATAATGCCCTAGAGACTGACCATATATAGATATGAACAGCGCGCAAGCCCCCTCTCCATCCAAGATAGCACCAGGGAGGGCCAGACAATGCCTGCCGATTGATGATTCACCAGATAGACCAGTAGGCTCTTACATTCTGTTTTCAATAATAGTAGGCTATTTGTTGTCAGTTTAGTTGCCTAGGATACTCTTCTTTACGATTGAAAGAATGAAACACAACAATTTTGTCGTGGTATAGTCACTCATATAAGTTAATGGATGTCCGGGTGTTTGAAAGATATTTCCATTGCCCCTCTTTCTGGACGACAGGTGTCTGGGAGCGCGAAATATATAGTTTATTATTTGACCGGTTTTGCGCTCCCAGTCACCTGTCGTCCAGAAAGCGGTGAAATGGAGATCCCTCTTATACACATGGAAATCCAACAACGTATATGAGTGACTGTATTTTCTGTATTTTCTTTAGGGAGATATATGTTTGCTTTGTACCACTTCATTTGGTTACATTTCTTTTAATTAATAATATCGTTATTACCTTGCAATCCAAATTTCAAATCGTCTTTGATGGACCCTAACTTAAAATATTCAAGTGTTTATATATCCATACACACACATACACACACACACACACACACGCATACACACACACACACACATATATATATATATATAAACACATATATATATATATATTATATAGATATGTATATATATAATATATATATATCTATATCTATATATATATATATATATATATATATATATATATATATATATATATATATATATATATATATATAGTATATGTATGTGCTTGTGTGTGTGCATGTGCGTCATTTACTGTAGTGTTTGCTGAATATTACAATAAGATAATTCTTTCCTCCTATAATTACGTGAAAGTACGGAATAATAAACTGTATATATTAGATAATGTAACTGTAATTATCAGACATCATAACATCAGTAGTCATTAATGATATATTAGACAAACTCCGTCAATATGTCTAATCTTTGGCATAATTATATCTAGATATTGCTAGCTATAATATCAAAATAAATCGCTAAAACTGAATTGACATTGCAAGCCTAAGAATTCGAAATAAAAGAATGTTGAAATCTAGAATATTTAATCATTGCAATTTGTTTCTTTATCCCCTCTAGGGAGACGATTTCTAAGAATTAGCAATCCTTTCTTCGCTATTGCTTGAGGGGTTAGAGTTTTCTTGCTTGAGGTTACACTCGGGCACAGTATTCTAACTTATTTCCCT